>NC_091460.1:91317709-91516843 GCF_027789765.1 Dendropsophus ebraccatus | reverse complement strand
GTGCATTGGGTGGGGGCGGGGGCTTCTTACCGGCTTTAGCCTGGTACAGTTGACAAAACACGCAATGCTTACTTCCACCTCTTCAGCAGACGCAACAACTTCGTTACCTTGTGCGCTGGGGCCGCTGTTACTTCTCATGGCATAGCACCGCCATTTGTTTTATTGAACATGCCCGCGCGATGGGGGGTGGCTTACCGGCTTAAGCCCGGTACAGTCGGCAAATTGCAGTGCATTGCATAGCGTCGGTGCCGGGGGCGGGGCTTACCGCGATGGGGCGGGGCTTTACCGGCTTACGCCCGGTACAGTCGGCAATTTGCAGTGCGTTGAGTAGCGTCGGTGCCGGGGGGCGGGGCTTACCGCGATGGGGGCGGGGTCTTACCGGCTGAAGCCCGGTACAGTCGGCACCTTGCAGTGCATTGCATAGCGCGGGGGCGGGGGGCGGGGCTTACCGGCTTAAGCCCGGTACCGTCGGCAAATTGCAGTGCATTGCATAGCGTCGGGTTGCACGGCGGGCGGGGCTTACCGGCTTAATGCAGTACAGTCGGCAACTGCAGTGCATTGCGCGTAGCGTCGGTGCCGGGCGGGGGGGGGCTTACCCGCGATGGGCGGGGCTTACCGGCTTAAGCCAGGTTACAGATGGAAACATGCAGTGCATTGCATAGCGTCGGTGCCGGGGGGGGGCTTACCGCGATGGGGCGGGGCTTACCGGCTTAAGCCCTGTACAGTCGGCAACACACAGTGCATTGCGTAGCGTCGGTGCCGGGGGCGGGGCTTACCGCATGGGGCGGGGCTTACCGCGTCATGCCAGGTACAGTGTGCAACTATGGCAACATGCAATGCTTACTGTCACCTTTTCAGCAGACGCAACCCATCATTTCCTTTGGCGCTGAAGCGGCTGCTACTTTTCATAACATAGCACCGCCACTTGTTTTTTTAAACATGCCCTCATTTAAATTGCATTGGGAGTAGAGGCAGCACGGTGGCTCAGTGGTTAGCACAGTAGCCTTGCAGCGCTGGGGTCCTGGGTTCAACTCCCACTAAGGGCAAAAAAACCAATTGCATTGCAGTGAATTACATAGCATTGGGTCGGCGCAGGGGGCGTGGCTCGCCGGCTTAAGCCTGGTATGATTGGCCACGTGCATTGGGTGGGGGCGGGGCTTACCGGCTTTAGCCTGGTACAGTTGACAACACGCAATGCTTACTGCCACCTCTTCAGCAGACGCAAACACTTCGTTACCTTTTGCGCTGGGGCCGCTGTTACTTCTCATGGCATAGCACCGCCATTTGTTTTATTGAACATGCCCGCGCGATGGGGGCGTGGCTTACCGGCTTAAGCCCGGTACAGTCGGCAACTTGCAGTGCATTGCATAGCGTCGGTGCGGGGGGCGGGGCTTACCGCGATGGGGGGGGGCTTACCGGCTTAAGCCCGGTACAGTGGGCAATTTGCAGTGCGTTGCGTAGCGTCGGTGCGGGGGGCGGGGCTTACCGCGATGGGGCGGGGCTTACCGGCTTAAGCCGGTACAGTCGGCAACTTGCAGTGCATTGCATAGCGTCGGTGCCGGGGGCGGGGCTTACCGGCTTAAGCCGGTACAGTCGGCAACTTGCAGTGCATTGCATAGCGTCGGTGCCGGGGGCGGGGCTTACCGGCTTAAGCCCGGTACAGTCGGCAACTTGCAGTGCATTGCGTAGCGTCGGTGCCGGGGGCGGGCTTACCGCGATGGGGCGGGGCTTACCGGCTTAAGCCCGGTACAGATGGAAACATGCAGTGCATTGCATAGCGTCGGTGCCGGGGGCGGGGCTTACCGCGATGGGGCGGGGCTTACCGCGTAAGCCCGGTACAGTCGGCAACACACAGTGCATTGCGTAGCGTCGGTGCCGGGGGCGGGGCTTACCGCCATGGGGGCGGGGCTTACCGCGTCATGCCAGGTACAGTGTGCAACTATGGCAACATGCAATGCTTACTGTCACCTTTTCAGCAGACGCAACCCATCATTTCCTTTGGCGCTGAAGCGGCTGCTACTTTCATAACATAGCACCGCCACTTGTTTTTTTAAACATGCCCTCATTTAAATTGCATTGGAGTAGAGGCAGCACGGTGGTTCAGTGGTTAGCACAGTAGCCTTGCAGCGCTGGGGTCCTGGGTTCAACTCCCACTAAGGGCAAAAAACCAATTGCATTGCAGTGAATTACATAGCATTGGGTCGGCGCAGGGGGCGTGGCTCGCCGGCTTAAGCCTGGTATGATTGGCCACGTGCATTGGGTGGGGGCGGGGCTTACCGGCTTTAGCCTGGTACAGTTGACAACACGCAATGCTTACTGCCACCTCTTCAGCAGACGCAACACTTCGTTACCTTTTGCGCTGGGGCCGCTGTTACTTCTCATGGCATAGCACCGCCATTTGTTTTATTGAACATGCCCGCGCGATGGGGGCGTGGCTTACCGGCTTAAGCCCGGTACAGTCGGCAACTTGCAGTGCATTGCCTAGCGTCGGTGCCGGGGGCGGGGCTTACCGCGATGGGGCGGGGCTTACCGGCTTAAGCCCGGTACAGTCGGCAATTTGCAGTGCGTTGCGTAGCGTCGGTGCGGGGGCGGGGCTTACCGCGATGGGGCGGGGGCTTACCGGCTTAAGCCCGGTACAGTCGGCAACTTGCAGTGCATTGCATAGCGTCGGTGCCGGGGGCGGGGCTTACCGGCTTAAGCCCGGTACAGTCGGCAACTTGCAGTGCATTGCATAGCGTCGGTGCCGGGGGCGGGGCTTACCGGCTTACGCCCGGTACAGTCGGCAACTTGCAGTGCATTGCGTAGCGTCGGTGCCGGGGGCGGGGCTTACCGCGATGGGGCGGGGCTTACCGGCTTAAGCCCGGTACAGATGGAAACATGCAGTGCATTGCATAGCGTCGGTGCCGGGGGCGGGGCTTACCGCGATGGGGCGGGGCTTACCGGCTTAAGCCCTGTACAGTCGGCAACACACAGTGCATTGCGTAGCGTCGGTGCCGGGGGCGGGGCTTACCGCCATGGGGGCGGGGCTTACCGCGTCATGCCAGGTACAGTGTGCAACTATGGCAACATGCAATGCTTACTGTCACCTTTTCAGCAGACGCAACCCATCATTTCCTTTGGCGCTGAAGCGGCTGCTACTTTTCATAACATAGCACCGCCACTTGTTTTTTTAAACATGCCCTCATTTAAATTGCATTGGAGTAGAGGCAGCACGGTGGTTCAGTGGTTAGCACAGTAGCCTTGCAGCGCTGGGGTCCTGGGTTCAACTCCCACTAAGGGCAAAAAACCAATTGCATTGCAGTGAATTACATAGCATTGGGTCGGCGCAGGGGCGGGGCTCGCCGGCTTAAGCCTGGTATGATTGGCCACGTGCATGGGTGGGGGCGGGGCTTACCGGCTTTAGCCTGGTACAGTTGACAACACGCAATGCTTACTGCCACCTCTTCAGCAGACGCAACACTTCGTTACCTTTTGCGCTGGGGCCGCTGTTACTTCTCATGGCATAGCACCGCCATTTGTTTTATTGAACATGCCCGCGCGATGGGGGCGTGGCTTACCGGGCTTAAGCCGGTACAGTCGGCAACTTGCAGTGCATTGCATAGCGTCGGTGCCGGGGGCGGGGCTTACCGCGATGGGGGCGGGGCTTACCGGCTTAAGCCCGGTACAGTCGGCAATTTGCAGTGCGTTGCGTAGCGGCGGTGCCGGGGGGCGGGGCTTACCGCGATGGGGCGGGCTTACCGGCTTAAGCCCGGTACAGTCGGCAACTTGCAGTGCATTGCATAGCGTCGGTGCCGGGGGCGGGGCTTACCGGCTTAAGCCCGGTACAGTCGGCAACTTGCAGTGCATTGCATAGCGTCGGTGCCGGGGGCGGGGCTTACCGGCTTAAGCCCGGTACAGTCGGCAACTTGCAGTGCATTGCGTAGCGTCGGTGCCGGGGGCGGGGCTTACCGCGATGGGGCGGGGCTTACCGGCTTAAGCCCGGTACAGATGGAAACATGCAGTGCATTGCATAGCGTCGGTGCCGGGGGCGGTGCTTACCGCGATGGGGCGGGGCTTACCGGCTTAAGCCCTGTACAGTCGGCAACTCACAGTGCATTGCGTAGCGTCGGTGCCGGGGGCGGGGCTTACCGCCATGGGGGCGGGGCTTACCGCGTCATGCCAGGTACAGTGTGCAACTATGGCAACATGCAATGCTTACTGTCACCTTTTCAGCAGACGCAACCCATCATTTCCTTTGGCGCTGAAGCGGCTGCTACTTTTCATAACATAGCACCGCCACTTGTTTTTTTAAACATGCCCTCATTTAAATTGCATTGGAGTAGAGGCAGCACGGTGGTTCAGTGGTTAGCACAGTAGCCTTGCAGCGCTGGGGTCCTGGGTTCAACTCCCACTAAGGGCAAAAAACCAATTGCATTGCAGTGAATTACATAGCATTGGGTCGGCGCAGGGGGCGTGGCTCGCCGGCTTAAGCCTGGTATGATTGGCCACGTGCATTGGGTGGGGGCGGGGCTTACCGGCTTTAGCCTGGTACAGTTGACAACACGCAATGCTTACTGCCACCTCTTCAGCAGACGCAACACTTCGTTACCTTTTGCGCTGGGGCCGCTGTTACTTCTCATGGCATAGCACCGCCATTTGTTTTATTGAACATGCCCGCGCGATGGGGGCGTGGCTTACCGGCTTAAGCCCGGTACAGTCGGCAACTTGCAGTGCATTGCATAGCGTCGGTGCCGGGGGCGGGGCTTACCGCGATGGGGGCGGGGCTTACCGGCTTAAGCCCGGTACAGTCGGCAATTTGCAGTGCGTTGCGTAGCGTCGGTGCCGGGGGCGGGGCTTACGCGATGGGGCGGGGCTTACCGGCTTAAGCCCGGTACAGTCGGCAACTTGCAGTGCATTGCATAGCGTCGGTGCCGGGGGCGGGGCTTACCGGCTTAAGCCCGGTACAGTCGGCAACTTGCAGTGCATTGCATAGCGTCGGTGCCGGGGGCGGGGCTTACCGGCTTAAGCCCGGTACAGTCGGCAACTTGCAGTGCATTGCGTAGCGTCGGTGCCGGGGGCGGGGCTTACCGCGATGGGGCGGGGCTTACCGGCTTAAGCCCGGTACAGATGGAAACATGCAGTGCATTGCATAGCGTCGGTGCGGGGGCGGGGCTTACCGCGATGGGGCGGGGCTTACCGGCTTAAGCCCTGTACAGTCGGCAACACACAGTGCATTGCGTAGCGTCGGTGCCGGGGGCGGGGCTTACCGCCATGGGGGCGGGGCTTACCGCGTCATGCCAGGTACAGTGTGCAACTATGGCAACATGCAATGCTTACTGTCACCTTTTCAGCAGACGCAACCCATCATTTCCTTTGGCGCTGAAGCGGCTGCTACTTTTCATAACATAGCACCGCCACTTGTTTTTTTAAACATGCCCTCATTTAAATTGCATTGGAGTAGAGGCAGCACGGTGGTTCAGTGGTTAGCACAGTAGCCTTGCAGCGCTGGGGTCCTGGGTTCAACTCCCACTAAGGGCAAAAAACAATTGCATTGCAGTGAATTACATAGCATTGGGTCGGCGCAGGGGGCGTGGCTCGCCGGCTTAAGCCTGGTATGATTGGCCACGTGCATTGGGTGGGGGCGGGGCTTACCGGCTTTAGCCTGGTACAGTTGACAACACGCAATGCTTACTGCCACCTCTTCAGCAGACGCAACACTTCGTTACCTTTTGCGCTGGGGCCGCTGTTACTTCTCATGGCATAGCACCGCCATTTGTTTTATTGAACATGCCCGCGCGATGGGGGCGTGGCTTACCGGCTTAAGCCCGGTACAGTCGGCAACTTGCAGTGCATTGCATAGCGTCGGTGCGGGGGCGGGGTTGCGATGGGGCGGGGCTTACCGCGATGGGCGGTGGGGCGGGCTTACCGGCTTAAGCCCGGTACAGTCGGCAACTTGCAGTGCATGCATAGCGTCGGTGCGGGGGCGGGGCTTACCGGCTTAAGCCCGGTACAGTCGGTTGCAGTGCATTGCATAGCGTCGGTGCGGGGCGGGGCTTACCGCGGCGGGGCTTACGGCTAAGCCCGGTACAGTGGAAACATGCAGTGCATTGCATAGCGTCGGTGCCGGGGGCGGGGCTTACCGCGATGGGGCGGGGCTTACCGGCTTAAGCCCTGTACAGTCGGCAACACACAGTGCATTGCGTAGCGTCGGTGCCGGGGGCGGGGCTTACCGCCATGGGGGCGGGGCTTACCGCGTCATGCCAGGTACAGTGTGCAACTATGGCAACATGCAATGCTTACTGTCACCTTTTCAGCAGACGCAACCCATCATTTCCTTTGGCGCTGAAGCGGCTGCTACTTTTCATAACATAGCACCGCCACTTTTTTTTTTAAACATGCCCTCATTTAATTGCATTGGAGTAGAGGCAGCACGGTGGCTCAGTGGTTAGCACAGTAGCCTTGCAGCGCTGGGGTCCTGGGTTCAACTCCCACTAAGGGCAAAAAACCAATTGCATTGCAGTGAATTACATAGCATTGGGTCGGCGCAGGGGGCGTGGCTCGCCGGCTTAAGCCTGGTATGATTGGCCACGTGCATTGGGTGGGGGCGGGGGCTTACCGGCTTTAGCCTGGTACAGTTGACAACACGCAATGCTTACTGCCACCTCTTCAGCAGACGCAACACTTCGTTACCTTTTGCGCTGGGGCCGCTGTTACTTCTCATGGCATAGCACCGCCATTTGTTTTATTGAACATGCCCGCGCGATGGGGGCGTGGCTTACCGGCTTAAGCCCGGTACAGTCGGCAACTTGCAGTGCATTGCATAGCGTCGGTGCCGGGGGCGGGGCTTACCGCGATGGGGGCGGGCTTACCGGCTTAAGCCCGGTACAGTCGGCAATTTGCAGTGCAGTGCGTAGCGTCGGTGCCGGGGGGCGGGGCTTACCGCGATGGGGCGGGGCTTACCGGCTTAAGCCCGGTACAGTCGGCAACTTGCAGTGCATTGCGTAGCGTCGGTGCCGGGGGCGGGGCTTACCGGCTTAGCTTAAGCCCGGTACAGTCGGCAACTTGCAGTGCATTGCGTAGCGTCGGTGCCGGGGGCGGGGCTTACCGCGATGGGGCGGGGCTTACCGGCTTAAGCCCGGTACAGATGGAAACATGCAGTGCATTGCATAGCGTCGGTGCCGGGGGCGGGGCTTACCGCGATGGGGCGGGGCTTACCGGCTTAAGCCCTGTACAGTCGGCAACACCCAGTGCATTGCGTAGCGTCGGTGCCGGGGGCGGGGCTTACCGCCATGGGGGCGGGGCTTACCGCGTCATGCCAGGTACAGTGTGCAACTATGGCAACATGCAATGCTTACTGTCACCTTTTCAGCAGACGCAACCCATCATTTCCTTTGGCGCTGAAGCGGCTGCTACTTTTCATAACATAGCACCGCCACTTGTTTTTTTAAACATGCCCTCATTTAAATTGCATTGGAGTAGAGGCAGCACGGTGGCTCAGTGGTTAGCACAGTAGCCTTGCAGCGCTGGGGTCCTGGGTTCAACTCCCACTAAGGGCAAAAAACCAATTGCATTGCAGTGAATTACATAGCATTGGGTCGGCGCAGGGGGCGTGGCTCGCCGGCTTAAGCCTGGTATGATTGGCCACGTGCATTGGGTGGGGGCGGGGCTTACCGGCTTTAGCCTGGTACAGTTGACAACACGCAATGCTTACTGCCACCTCTTCAGCAGACGCAACACTTCGTTACCTTTTGCGCTGGGGCCGCTGTTACTTCTCATGGCATAGCACCGCCATTTGTTTTATTGAACATGCCCGCGCGATGGGGGCGTGGCTTACCGGCTTAAGCCCGGTACAGTCGGCAACTTGCAGTGCATTGCATAGCGTCGGTGCCGGGGCGGGGCTTACCGCGATGGGGGCGGGGCTTACCGGCTTAAGCCCGGTACAGTCGGCAATTTGCAGTGCGTTGCGTAGCGTCGGTGCCGGGGGGCGGGGCTTACCGCGATGGGGCGGGGCTTACCGGCTTAAGCCCGGTACAGTCGGCAACTTGCAGTGCATTGCATAGCGTCGGTGCCGGGGGCGGGGCTTACCGGCTTAAGCCCGGTACAGTCGGCAACTTGCAGTGCATTGCATAGCGTCGGTGCCGGGGGCGGGGCTTACCGGCTTAAGCCCGGTACAGTCGGCAACTTGCAGTGCATTGCGTAGCGTCGGTGCCGGGGGCGGGGCTTACCGCGATGGGGCGGGGCTTACCGGCTTAAGCCCGGTGTACAGATGGAAACATGCAGTGCATTGCATAGCGTCGGTGCCGGGGGCGGGGCTTACCGCGATGGGGCGGGGCTTACCGGCTTAAGCCCTGTACAGTCGGCAACACACAGTGCATTGCGTAGCGTCGGTGCCGGGGGCGGGGCTTACCGCCATGGGGGCGGGGCTTACCGCGTCATGCCAGGTACAGTGTGCAACTATGGCAACATGCAATGCTTACTGTCACCTTTTCAGCAGACGCAACCCATCATTTCCTTTGGCGCTGAAGCGGCTGCTACTTTTCATAACATAGCACCGCCACTTGTTTTTTTAAACATGCCCTCATTTAAATTGCATTGGAGTAGAGGCAGCACGGTGGTTCAGTGGTTAGCACAGTAGCCTTGCAGCGCTGGGGTCCTGGGTTCAACTCCCACTAAGGGCAAAAAACCAATTGCATTGCAGTGAATTACATAGCTTTGGGTCGGCGCAGGGGGCGTGGCTCGCCGGCTTAAGCCTGGTATGATTGGCCACGTGCTTTGGGTGGGGGCGGGGCTTACCGGCTATTAGCCTGGTACAGTTGACAACACGCAATGCTACTGCCACCTCTTCAGCAGACGCAACACTTCGTTACCTTTTGCGCTGGGGCCGCTGTTACTTCTCATGGCATAGCCACCGCCATTTGTTTTATTGAAACATGCCCGAAGCGATGGGGGCGTGGCTTACCGGCTTAAGCCCGGTACAGTCGGCAACTTGCAGTGCATTGCATAGCGTCGGTGCCGGGGGCGGGGCTTACCGCGATGGGGGCGGGGGCTTACACGGCTTAAGCCCGGTACAGTCGGCAATTTGCAGTGCAGTTGCGTAGCGTCGTGTGCCGGGGGGCGGGGCTTACCGCGATGGGGCGGGGCTTCCCGGCTTAAGCCGGTACAGTCGGCAACTTGCAGGTGCATTGCATTAGCGTCGGTGCCGGGGGCGGGGCTTACCGGCTTAAGCCCTGTACAGTCGGCAACTTGCAGTGCATTGCATAGCGTCGGTGCCGGGGGCGGGGCTATACCGGCTTAAGCCCGGTACAGTCGGCAACTTGCAGTGCATTGCGTAGCGTCGGTGCCGGGGGCGGGTGCTTACCCGCGATGGGGGCGGGCTTACCGGCTTAAGCCCGGTACAGGAGGATGGAACATGCAGTGCATGGCATAGCGTCGGTGCCGGGGGCGGGGGCTTACGCGATGGGGCGGGGCTTACCGGCTTAAGCCCTGTACAGTAGGCAACACACACTGCATTGCGTAGCGTCGGTGCCCGGGGGCGGGGCTTACCGCCATGGGGGCGGGGGCTTACCGCGTCATGCCAGGTACAGTAGTGCAACTATGGGCAACATGCAATGCTTACTGTCACCTATTTTCAGCAGACCGCAACCCAATCATTTCCTTTGGCGCTGAAGCGGCTGCTACTTTTCATAACATAGCACCGCCACTTGTTTTTTTAAACATGCCCTCATTTAAATTGCATTGGAGTAGAGGCAGCACGGTGGTTCAGTGGTTAGCACAGTAGCCTTGCAGCGCTGGGGTCCTGGGTTCAACTCCCACTAAGGGCAAAAAAACCAATTGCATTGCAGTGAATTACATAGCATTGGGTCGGTGCAGGGGGCGTGGCTCGCCGGCTTAAGCCTGGTATGATTGGCCACAGTGCATGGGTGGGGGCGGGGCTTACCGGCTTTAGCCTGGTACAGTTGACAACACGCAATGCTACTTCCACCTCTTCAGCAGACGCAACACTTCGTTACCTTTTGCGCTGGGGCCGCTGTACTTCTCATGGCATAGCACCGCCATTTGTTTTATTGAACATGCCACGCAGCGATGGGGGCGTGGCTTACCGGCTTAAGCCCGGTACAGTCGGCAACTTGCAGTGCATTGCATAGCGTCGGTGCCGGGGGCGGGGCTTACCCGCGATGGGGGCGGGGCTTACCGCTTAAGCCCGGTACAGTCGGCAATTTGCAGTGCGTTGCGTAAGCGTCGGTGCCGGGGGGCGGGGCTTACCGCGATGGGGCGGGGCTTACCGGCTTAAGCCCGGTACAGTCGGCAACTTGCAGTGCATTGCATAGCGTCGGTGCCGGGGGCGGGGCTTACCGGCTTAAGCCCGGTACAGTCGGCAACTTGCAGTGCATTGCATAGCGTCGGTGCCGGGGGCGGGGCTTACCGGCTTAAGCCCGGTACAGTCGGCAACTTGCAGTGCATTGCGTAGCGTCGGTGCCGGGGGCGGGGCTTACCGCGATGGGGCGGGGCTTACCGGCTTAAGCCCGGTACAGTTGGAAACATGCAGTGCATTGCATAGCGTCGGTGCCGGGGGCGGGGCTTACCGCGATGGGGCGGGGCTTACCGGCTTAAGCCCTGTACAGTAGGCAACACACAGTGCATTGCGTAGCGTCGGTGCCGGGGGCGGGGCTTACCGCCATGGGGGCGGGGCTTACCGCGTCATGCCAGGTACAGTGTGCAACTATGGCAACATGCAATGCTTACTGTCACCTTTTCAGCAGACGCAACCCATCATTTCCTTTGGCGCTGAAGCGGCTGCTACTTTTCATAACATAGCACCGCCACTTGTTTTTTTAAACATGCCCTCATTTAAATTGCATTGGAGTAGAGGCAGCACGGTGGTTCAGTGGTTAACACTAGCCTTGCAGCGCTGGGGTCCTGGGTTCAACTCCCACTAAGGGCAAAAAACCAATTGCATTGCAGTGAATTACATAGCATTGGGTCGGCGCAGGGGATCGTGGCTCGCCGGCTTAAGCCTGGTATGATTGGCCACGTGCATTGGGTGGGGGCGGGGCTTACCGGCTTTAGCCTGGTACAGTTGACAACACGCAATGCTTACTGCCACCTCTTCAGCAGACGCAAACACTTCGTTCCTTTTGCGCTGGGGCCGCTGTTACTTCTCATGGCAATAGCACCGCCATTTGTTTATTGAACATGCCCGCGCGATGGGGGCGTGGCTTACCGGCTTAAGCCCGTACAGTCGGCAACTTGCAGTGCATTGCATAGCGTCGGTGCCGGGGGCGTGGGCTTACCGCGATGGGGGCGGGGCTTACCGGCTTAAGCCCGGTACAGTCGGCAATTTGCAGTGCGTTGCGTAGCGTCGGTGCCGGGGGGCGGGGCTTACCGCGATGGGGCGGGCTTACCGGCTTAAGCCCGTACAGTCGGCAACTTGCAGTGCATTGCATAGCGTCGGTGCCGGGGGCGGGGCTTACCGCTTTAAGCCCGGTACCGTCGGCAACTTGCAGTGCTTGCATCGCGTCGGTGCCGGGGGCGGGGCTTACCGGCTTAAGCCCGGTACAGTCGGCAACTTGCAGTGCATTGCGTAGCGTCGGTGCCGGGGGCGGGGCTTACCGCGATGGGGCGGGGCTTACCGGCTTAAGCCCGGTACAGATGGAAACATGCAGTGCATTGCATAGCGTCGGTGCCGGGGGCGGGGCTTACCGCGATGGGGCGGGGCTTACCGGCTTAAGCCCTGTACAGTCGGCAACACACAGTGCATTGCGTAGCGTCGGTGCCGGGGGCGGGGCTTACCGCCATGGGGGCGGGGCTTACCGCGTCATGCCAGGTACAGTGTGCAACTATGGCAACATGCAATGCTTACTGTCACCTTTTCAGCAGACGCAACCCATCATTTCCTTTGGCGCTGAAGCGGCTGCTACTTTTCATAACATAGCACCGCCACTTGTTTTTTAAACATGCCCTCATTTAAATTGCATTGGAGTAGAGGCAGCACGGTGGTTCAGTGGTTAGCACAGTAGCCTTGCAGCGCTGGGGTCCTGGGTTCAACTCCCACTAAGGGCAAAAAACCAATTGCATTGCAGTGAATTACATAGCATTGGGTCGGCGCAGGGGGCGTGGCTCGCCGGCTTAAGCCTGGTATGATTGGCCACGTGCATTGGGTGGGGGCGGGGCTTACCGGCTTTAGCCTGGTACAGTTGACAACACGCAATGCTTACTGCCACCTCTTCAGCAGACGCAACACTTCGTTACCTTTTGCGCTGGGGCCGCTGTTACTTCTCATGGCATAGCACCGCCATTTGTTTATTGAACATGCCCGCGCGATGGGGGCGTGGCTTACCGGCTTAAGCCCGGTACAGTCGGCAACTTGCAGTGCATTGCATAGCGTCGGTGCCGGGGGCGGGGCTTACCGCGATGGGGGCGGGGCTTACCGGCTTAAGCCCGGTACAGTCGGCAATTTGCAGTGCAGTGCGTAGCGTCGGTGCCGGGGGGCGGGGCTTACCGCGATGGGGCGGGGCTTACCGGCTTAAGCCCGGTACAGTCGGCAACTTGCAGTGCATTGCATAGCGTCGGTGCCGGGGGGCGGGGCTTACCGGCTTAAGCCCGGTACAGTCGGCAACTTGCAGTGCATTGCATAGCGTCGGTGCCGGGGGCGGGGCTTACCGGCTTAAGCCCGGTACAGTCGGCAACTTGCAGTGCATTGCGTAGCGTCGGTGCCGGGGGCGGGGCTTACCGCGATGGGGGCGGGGCTTACCGGCTTAAGCCCGGTACAGATGGAAACATGCAGTGCATTGCATAGCGTCGGTGCCGGGGGCGGGGCTTACCGCGATGGGGCGGGGCTTACCGGCTTAAGCCCTGTACAGTAGGCAACACACACTGCATTGCGTAGCGTCGGTGCCGGGGGCGGGGCTTACCGCCATGGGGGCGGGGCTTACCGCGTCATGCCAGGTACAGTGTGCAACTATGGCAACATGCAATGCTTACTGTCACCTTTTCAGCAGACGCAACCCATCATTTCCTTTGGCGCTGAAGCGGCTGCTACTTTTCATAACATAGCACCGCCACTTGTTTTTTTAAACATGCCCTCATTTAAATTGCATTGGAGTAGAGGCAGCACGGTGGTTCAGTGGTTAGCACAGTAGCCTTGCAGCGCTGGGGTCCTGGGTTCAACTCCCACTAAGGGCAAAAAACCAATTGCATTGCAGTGAATTACATAGCATTGGGTCGGTGCAGGGGGCGTGGCTCGCCGGCTTAAGCCTGGTATGATTGGCCACGTGCATTGGGTGGGGGCGGGGCTTACCGGCTTTAGCCTGGTACAGTTGACAACACGCAATGCTTACTTCCACCTCTTCAGCAGACGCAACACTTCGTTACCTTTTGCGCTGGGGCCGCTGTTACTTCTCATGGCATAGCACCGCCATTTGTTTTATTGAACATGCCCGCGCGATGGGGGCGTGGCTTACCGGCTTAAGCCCGGTACAGTCGGCAACTTGCAGTGCATTGCATAGCGTCGGTGCCGGGGGCGGGGCTTACCGCGATGGGGGCGGGGCTTACCGGCTTAAGCCCGGTACAGTCGGCAATTTGCAGTGCGTTGCGTAGCGTCGGTGCCGGGGGGCGGGGCTTACCGCGATGGGGCGGGGCTTACCGGCTTAAGCCCGGTACAGTCGGCAACTTGCAGTGCATTGCATAGCGTCGGTGCCGGGGGCGGGGCTTACCGGCTTAAGCCCGGTACAGTCGGCAACTTGCAGTGCATTGCATAGCGTCGGTGCCGGGGGCGGGGCTTACCGGCTTAAGCCCGGTACAGTCGGCAAATTGCAGTGCATTGCGTAGCGTCGGTGCCGGGGGCGGGGCTTACCGCGATGGGGCGGGGCTTACCGGCTTAAGCCCGGTACAGATGGAAACATGCAGTGCATTGCATAGCGTCGGTGCCGGGGGCGGGGCTTACCGCGATGGGGCGGGGCTTACCGGCTTAAGCCCTGTACAGTAGGCAACACACAGTGCATTGCGTAGCGTCGGTGCCGGGGGCGGGGCTTACCGCCATGGGGGCGGGGCTTACCGCGTCATGCCAGGTACAGTGTGCAACTATGGCAACATGCAATGCTTACTGTCACCTTTTCAGCAGACGCAACCCATCATTTCCTTTGGCGCTGAAGCGGCTGCTACTTTTCATAACATAGCACCGCCACTTGTTTTTTTAAACATGCCCTCATTTAAATTGCATTGGAGTAGAGGCAGCACGGTGGTTCAGTGGTTAACACTAGCCTTGCAGCGCTGGGGTCCTGGGTTCAACTCCCACTAAGGGCAAAAAACCAATTGCATTGCAGTGAATTACATAGCATTGGGTCGGCGCAGGGGGCGTGGCTCGCCGGCTTAAGCCTGGTATGTTTGGCCACGTGCTTTGGGTGGGGGCGGGGCTTACCGGCTTTAGCCTGGTACAGTTGACAACACGCAATGCTTACTGCCACCTCTTCAGCAGACGCAACACTTCGTTACCTTTTGCGCTGGGGCCGCTGTTACTTCTCATGGCATAGCACCGCCATTTGTTTTATTGAACATGCCCGCGCGATGGGGGCGTGGCTTACCGGCTTAAGCCCGGTACAGTCGGCAACTTGCAGTGCATTGCATAGCGTCGGTGCCGGGGGCGGGGCTTACCGCGATGGGGGCGGGGCTTACCGGCTTAAGCCCGGTACAGTCGGCAATTTGCAGTGCGTTGCGTAGCGTCGGTGCCGGGGGGCGGGGCTTACCGCGATGGGGCGGGGCTTACCGGCTTAAGCCCGGTACAGTCGGCAACTTGCAGTGCATTGCATAGCGTCGGTGCCGGGGGCGGGGCTTACCGGCTTAAGCCCGGTACAGTCGGCAACTTGCAGTGCATTGCATAGCGTCGGTGCCGGGGGCGGGGCTTACCGGCTTAAGCCCGGTACAGTCGGCAACTTGCAGTGCATTGCGTAGCGTCGGTGCCGGGGGCGGGGCTTACCGCGATGGGGCGGGGCTTACCGGCTTAAGCCCGGTACAGATGGAAACATGCAGTGCATTGCATAGCGTCGGTGCCGGGGGCGGGGCTTACCGCGATGGGGCGGGGCTTACCGGCTTAAGCCCTGTACAGTAGGCAACACACAGTGCATTGCGTAGCGTCGGTGCCGGGGGCGGGGCTTACCGCCATGGGGGCGGGGCTTACCGCGTCATGCCAGGTACAGTGTGCAACTATGGCAACATGCAATGCTTACTGTCACCTTTTCAGCAGACGCAACCCATCATTTCCTTTGGCGCTGAAGCGGCTGCTACTTTTCATAACATAGCACCGCCACTTGTTTTTTTAAACATGCCCTCATTTAAATTGCATTGGAGTAGAGGCAGCACGGTGGTTCAGTGGTTAGCACAGTAGCCTTGCAGCGCTGGGGTCCTGGGTTCAACTCCCACTAAGGGCAAAAAACCAATTGCATTGCAGTGAATTACATAGCATTGGGTCGGCGCAGGGGGCGTGGCTCGCCGGCTTAAGCCTGGTATGATTGGCCACGTGCATTGGGTGGGGGCGGGGCTTACCGGCTTTAGCCTGGTACAGTTGACAACACGCAATGCTTACTGCCACCTCTTCAGCAGACGCAACACTTCGTTACCTTTTGCGCTGGGGCCGCTGTTACTTCTCATGGCATAGCACCGCCATTTGTTTTATTGAACATGCCCGCGCGATGGGGGCGTGGCTTACCGGCTTAAGCCCGGTACAGTCGGCAACTTGCAGTGCATTGCATAGCGTCGGTGCCGGGGGCGGGGCTTACCGCGATGGGGGCGGGGCTTACCGGCTTAAGCCCGGTACAGTCGGCAATTTGCAGTGCGTTGCGTAGCGTCGGTGCCGGGGGGCGGGGCTTACCGCGATGGGGCGGGGCTTACCGGCTTAAGCCCGGTACAGTCGGCAACTTGCAGTGCATTGCATAGCGTCGGTGCCGGGGGCGGGGCTTACCGGCTTAAGCCCGGTACAGTCGGCAACTTGCAGTGCATTGCATAGCGTCGGTGCCGGGGGCGGGGCTTACCGGCTTAAGCCCGGTACAGTCGGCAACTTGCAGTGCATTGCGTAGCGTCGGTGCCGGGGGCGGGGCTTACCGCGATGGGGCGGGGCTTTCCGGCTTAAGCCCGGTACAGATGGAAACATGCAGTGCATTGCATAGCGTCGGTGCCGGGGGCGGGGCTTACCGCGATGGGGCGGGGCTTACCGGCTTAAGCCCTGCACAGTAGGCAACACACAGTGCATTGCGTAGCGTCGGTGCCGGGGGCGGGGCTTACCGCCATGGGGGCGGGGCTTACCGCGTCATGCCAGGTACAGTGTGCAACTATGGCAACATGCAATGCTTACTGTCACCTTTTCAGCAGACGCAACCCATCATTTCCTTTGGCGCTGAAGCGGCTGCTACTTTTCATAACATAGCACCGCCACTTGTTTTTTTAAACATGCCCTCATTTAAATTGCATTGGAGTAGAGGCAGCACGGTGGTTCAGTGGTTAGCACAGTAGCCTTGCAGCGCTGGGGTCCTGGGTTCAACTCCCACTAAGGGCAAAAAACCAATTGCATTGCAGTGAATTACATAGCATTGGGTCGGCGCAGGGGGCGTGGCTCGCCGGCTTAAGCCTGGTATGATTGGCCACGTGCAGTGGGTGGGGGCGGGGCTTACCGGCTTTAGCCTGGTACAGTTGACAACCACGCAATGCTTACTGCCACCTCTTCAGCAGACGCAACACTTCGTTACCTTTGCGCTGGGGCCGCTGTTACTTCTCATGGCATAGCACCGCCATTTGTTTTATTGAACATGCCCGCGCGATGGGGGCGTGGCTTACCGGCTTAAGCCCGGTACAGTCGGCAACTTGCAGTGCATTGCATAGCGTCGGTGCCGGGGGCGGGGCTTACCGCGATGGGGGCGGGGCTTACCGCGATGGGGCGGGACTTACCGGCTTAAGCCCGGTACAGTCGGCAACTTGCAGTGCATTGCATAGCGTCGGTGCCGGGGGCGGGGCTTACCGGCTTAAGCCCGGTACAGTCGGCAACTTGCAGTGCATTGCATAGCGTCGGTGCCGGGGGCGGGGCTTACCGCGATGGGGCGGGGCTTACCGGCTTAAGCCCGGTACAGATGGAAACATGCAGTGCATTGCATAGCGTCGGTGCCGGGGGCGGGGCTTACCGCGATGTGGCGGGGCTTACCGGCTTAAGCCCTGTACAGTCGGCAAAACACAGTGCATTGCGTAGCGTCGGTGCCGGGGGCGGGGCTTACCACCATGGGGGCGGGGCTTACCGCGTCATGCCAGGTACAGTGTGCAACTATGGTAACATGCAATGCTTACTGTCACCTTTTCAGCAGACGCAACCCATCATTTCCTTTGGCGCTGAAGCGGCTGCTACTTTCATAACATAGCACCGCCACTTGTTTTTTTAAACATGCCCTCATTTAAATTGCATTGGAGTAGAGGCAGCACGGTGGTTCAGTGGTTAGCACAGTAGCCTTGCAGCGCTGGGGTCCTGGGTTCAACTCCCACTAAGGGCAAAAAAGCCAATTGCATTGCAGTGAATTACATAGCATTGGGTCGGCGCAGGGGGCGTGGCTCGCCGGCTTAAGCCTGGTATGATTGGCCACGTGCATTGGGTGGGGGCGGGGCTTACCGGCTTTAGCCTGGTACAGTTGACAACACGCAATGCTTACTGCCACCTCTTCAGCAGACGCAACACTTCTTTACCTTTTGCGCTGGGGCCGCTGTTACTTCTCATGGCATAGCACCGCCATTTGTTTTATTGAACATGCCCGCGCGATGGGGGCGTGGCTTACCGGCTTAAGCCCGGTACAGTCGGCAACTTGCAGTGCATTGCATAGCGTCGGTGCCGGGGGCGGGGCTTACCGCGATGGGGGCGGGGCTTACCGGCTTAAGCCCGGTACAGTCGGCAATTTGCAGTGCAGTGCGTAGCGTCGGTGCCGGGGGGCGGGGCTTACCGCGATGGGGCGGGGCTTACCGGCTTAAGCCCGGTACAGACGGAAACATGCAGTGCATTGCATAGCGTCGGTGCCGGGGGCGGGGGCTTACCGGCTTAAGCCCGGTACAGTCGGCAACTTGCAGTGCATTGCGTAGCGTCGGTGCCGGGGGCGGGGCTTACCGCGATGGGGCGGGGCTTACCGGCTTAAGCCCGGTACAGATGGAAACATGCAGTGCATTGCATAGCGTCGGTGCCGGGGGCGGGGCTTACCGCGATGGGGCGGGGCTTACCGGCTTAAGCCCTGTACAGTCGGCAACACACAGTGCATTGCGTAGCGTCGGTGCCGGGGGCGGGGCTTACCGCCATGGGGGCGGGGCTTACCGCGTCATGCCAGGTACAGTGTGCAACTATGGCAACATGCAATGCTTACTGTCACCTTTTCAGCAGACGCAACCCATCATTTCCTTTGGCGCTGAAGCGGCTGCTACTTTTCATAACATAGCACCGCCACTTGTTTTTTTAAACATGCCCTCATTTAAATTGCATTGGAGTAGAGGCAGCACGGTGGCTCAGTGGTTAGCACAGTAGCCTTGCAGCGCTGGGGTCCTGGGTTCAACTCCCACTAAGGGCAAAAAACCAATTGCATTGCAGTGAATTACATAGCATTGGGTCGGCGCAGGGGGCGTGGCTCGCCGGCTTAAGCCTGGTATGATTGGCCACGTGCATTGGGTGGGGGCGGGGCTTACCGGCTTTAGCCTGGTACAGTTGACAACACGCAATGCTTACTGCCACCTCTTCAGCAGACGCAACACTTCGTTACCTTTTGCGCTGGGGCCGCTGTTACTTCTCATGGCATAGCACCGCCATTTGTTTTATTGAACATGCCCGCGCGATGGGGGCGTGGCTTACCGGCTTAAGCCCGGTACAGTCGGCAACTTGCAGTGCATTGCATAGCGTCGGTGCCGGGGGCGGGGCTTACCGCGATGGGGGCGGGGCTTACCGGCTTAAGCCCGGTACAGTCGGCAATTTGCAGTGCAGTTGCGTAGCGTCGGTGCCGGGGGGCGGGGCTTACCGCGATGGGGCGGGGCTTACCGGCTTAAGCCCGGTACAGTCGGCAACTTGCAGTGCATTGCATAGCGTCGGTGCCGGGGGCGGGGCTTACCGGCTTAAGCCCGGTACAGTCGGCAACTTGCAGTGCATTGCATAGCGTCGGTGCCGGGGGCGGGGCTTACCGGCTTAAGCCCGGTACAGTCGGCAACTTGCAGTGCATTGCGTAGCGTCGGTGCCGGGGGCGGGGCTTACCGCGAGGGGGCGGGGCTTACCGGCTTAAGCCCGGTACAGATGGAAACATGCAGTGCATTGCATAGCGTCGGTGCCGGGGGCGGGGCTTACCGCGATGGGGCGGGGCTTACCGGCTTAAGCCCTGTACAGTAGGCAACACACAGTGCATTGCGTAGCGTCGGTGCCGGGGGCGGGGCTTACCGCCATGGGGGCGGGGCTTACCGCGTCATGCCAGGTACAGTGTGCAACTATGGCAACATGCAATGCTTACTGTCACCTTTTCAGCAGACGCAACCCATCATTTCCTTTGGCGCTGAAGCGGCTGCTACTTTTCATAACATAGCACCGCCACTTGTTTTTTTAAACATGCCCTCATTTAAATTGCATTGGAGTAGAGGCAGCACGGTGGTTCAGTGGTTAGCACAGTAGCCTTGCAGCGCTGGGGTCCTGGGTTCAACTCCCACTAAGGGCAAAAAACCAATTGCATTGCAGTGAATTACATAGCATTGGGTCGGCGCAGGGGGCGTGGCTCGCCGGCTTAAGCCTGGTATGATTGGCCACGTGCATTGGGTGGGGGCGGGGCTTACCGGCTTTAGCCTGGTACAGTTGACAACACGCAATGCTTACTGCCACCTCTTCAGCAGACGCAACACTTCGTTACCTTTTGCGCTGGGGCCGCTGTTACTTCTCATGGCATAGCACCGCCATTTGTTTTATTGAACATGCCCGCGCGATGGGGGCGTGGCTTACCGGCTTAAGCCCGGTACAGTCGGCAACTTGCAGTGCATTGCATAGCGTCGGTGCCGGGGGCGGGGCTTACCGCGATGGGGGCGGGGCTTACCGGCTTAAGCCCGGTACAGTCGGCAATTTGCAGTGCGTTGCGTAGCGTCGGTGCCGGGGGGCGGGGCTTACCGCGATGGGGCGGGGCTTACCGGCTTAAGCCCGGTACAGTCGGCAACTTGCAGTGCATTGCATAGCGTCGGTGCCGGGGGCGGGGCTTACCGGCTTAAGCCCGGTACAGTCGGCAACTTGCAGTGCATTGCATAGCGTCGGTGCCGGGGGCGGGGCTTACCGGCTTAAGCCCGGTACAGTCGGCAACTTGCAGTGCATTGCGTAGCGTCGGTGCCGGGGGCGGGGCTTACCGCGATGGGGCGGGGCTTACCGGCTTAAGCCCGGTACAGATGGAAACATGCAGTGCATTGCATAGCGTCGGTGCCGGGGGCGGGGCTTACCGCGATGGGGCGGGGCTTACCGGCTTAAGCCCTGCACAGTAGGCAACACACAGTGCATTGCGTAGCGTCGGTGCCGGGGGCGGGGCTTACCGCCATGGGGGCGGGGCTTACCGCGTCATGCCAGGTACAGTGTGCAACTATGGCAACATGCAATGCTTACTGTCACCTTTTCAGCAGACGCAACCCATCATTTCCTTTGGCGCTGAAGCGGCTGCTACTTTTCATAACATAGCACCGCCACTTGTTTTTTTAAACATGCCCTCATTTAAATTGCATTGGAGTAGAGGCAGCACGGTGGTTCAGTGGTTAGCACAGTAGCCTTGCAGCGCTGGGGTCCTGGGTTCAACTCCCACTAAGGGCAAAAAAACCAATTGCATTGCAGTGAATTACATAGCATTGGGTCGGCGCAGGGGGCGTGGCTCGCCGGCTTAAGCCTGGTATGATTGGCCACGTGCATTGGGTGGGGGCGGGGCTTACCGGCTTTAGCCTGGTACAGTTGACAACACGCAATGCTTACTGCCACCTCTTCAGCAGACGCAACACTTCGTTACCTTTTGCGCTGGGGCCGCTGTTACTTCTCATGGCATAGCACCGCCATTTGTTTTATTGAACATGCCCGCGCGATGGGGGCGTGGCTTACCGGCTTAAGCCCGGTACAGTCGGCAACTTGCAGTGCATTGCATAGCGTCGGTGCCGGGGGCGGGGCTTACCGCGATGGGGGCGGGGCTTACCGCGATGGGGCGGGACTTACCGGCTTAAGCCCGGTACAGTCGGCAACTTGCAGTGCATTGCATAGCGTCGGTGCCGGGGGCGGGGCTTACCGGCTTAAGCCCGGTACAGTCGGCAACTTGCAGTGCATTGCATAGCGTCGGTGCCGGGGGCGGGGCTTACCGCGATGGGGCGGGGCTTACCGGCTTAAGCCCGGTACAGATGGAAACATGCAGTGCATTGCATAGCGTCGGTGCCGGGGGCGGGGCTTACCGCGATGTGGCGGGGCTTACCGGCTTAAGCCCTGTACAGTCGGCAAAAACACAGTGCATTGCGTAGCGTCGGTGCCGGGGGCGGGGCTTACCACCATGGGGGCGGGGCTTACCGCGTCATGCCAGGTACAGTGTGCAACTATGGTAACATGCAATGCTTACTGTCACCTTTTCAGCAGACGCAACCCATCATTTCCTTTGGCGCTGAAGCGGCTGCTACTTTTCATAACATAGCACCGCCACTTGTTTTTTTAAACATGCCCTCATTTAAATTGCATTGGAGTAGAGGCAGCACGGTGGTTCAGTGGTTAGCACAGTAGCCTTGCAGCGCTGGGGTCCTGGGTTCAACTCCCACTAAGGGCAAAAAGCCAATTGCATTGCAGTGAATTACATAGCATTGGGTCGGCGCAGGGGGCGTGGCTCGCCGGCTTAAGCCTGGTATGATTGGCCACGTGCATTGGGTGGGGGCGGGGCTTACCGGCTTTAGCCTGGTACAGTTGACAACACGCAATGCTTACTGCCACCTCTTCAGCAGACGCAACACTTCTTTACCTTTTGCGCTGGGGCCGCTGTTACTTCTCATGGCATAGCACCGCCATTTGTTTTATTGAACATGCCCGCGCGATGGGGGCGTGGCTTACCGGCTTAAGCCCGGTACAGTCGGCAACTTGCAGTGCATTGCATAGCGTCGGTGCCGGGGGCGGGGCTTACCGCGATGGGGGCGGGGCTTACCGGCTTAAGCCCGGTACAGTCGGCAATTTGCAGTGCAGTGTGTAGCGTCGGTGCCGGGGGGCGGGGCTTACCGCGATGGGGCGGGGCTTACCGGCTTAAGCCCGGTACAGTCGGCAACTTGCAGTGCATTGCATAGCGTCGGTGCCGGGGGCGGGGCTTACCGGCTTAAGCCCGGTACAGTCGGCAACTTGCAGTGCATTGCGTAGCGTCGGTGCCGGGGGCGGGGCTTACCGCGATGGGGCGGGGCTTACCGGCTTAAGCCCGGTACAGATGGAAACATGTAGTGCATTGCATAGCGTCGGTGCCGGGGGCGGGGCTTACCGCGATGGGGCGGGGCTTACCGGCTTAAGCCCTGTACAGTCGGCAACACACAGTGCATTGCGTAGCGTCGGTGCCGGGGGCGGGGCTTACCGCCATGGGGGCGGGGCTTACCGCGTCATGCCAGGTACAGTGTGCAACTATGGCAACATGCAATGCTTACTGTCACCTTTTCAGCAGACGCAACCCATCATTTCCTTTGGCGCTGAAGCGGCTGCTACTTTTCATAACATAGCACCGCCACTTGTTTTTTCAAACATGCCCTCATTTAAATTGCATTGGAGTAGAGGCAGCACGGTGGTTCAGTGGTTAGCACAGTAGCCTTGCAGCGCTGTGGTCCTTGGTTCAACTCCCACTAAGGGCAAAAAACCAATTGCATTGCAGTGAATTACATAGCATTGGGTCGGCGCAGGGGGCGTGGCTCGCCGGCTTAAGCCTGGTATGATTGGCCACGTGCATTGGGTGGGGGCGGGGCTTACCGGCTTACACCCGGTACAGTTGTCAACATGCAATGCTTACTGCCAACTCTTCAGCAGACGCAACACTCTGTTTCCTTGGGCGCTGGGTCTGCTGTTGCTTCTCATGGCATAGCATCGCCATTTTTTACACATGCCACTATTCAAATGACATTGCAGTAGAGACAGCACGGTGGCTCAGTGGTTAGCACAGTAGCCTTGCAGCGCTGGGGTCCTTGGTTCAAATCCCACTGAGGGTGACATCTGCAAAGAGTGTGTATGTTCTCTCCATGTTTGCGTGGGTTTTGTCCGGGTAATCCGGTTTCCTTCCAAAAACAAACATTAAATGTAAAAAAAAAGTGAATTGCATGGGGGGCTTTGCGGCATATTCCCGGTACAGTTGGCAACATGCAATGCTTACTGTCACCTCTTCAGCAGACGCATCACCTCATTTCCTTTAAAGCTGGGGCGGCTGTTACTTCTCATGCATAGCACCGCCATTTTTTTTTAAATATGCCCCCATTCAAAGTGCATTGGAGTGAATTGCATAGCATTGGGTCGGCTATGGGGGCGGGGCTTACCGCGATGGGGGCGGAGCTTAAGCCCGGTACAGTCGGGAACATGCATCTTAGTGCATTGCATAGCGTTGGGTCAGCGCCGGGGGGCGGGGCTTACCGGCTTCAAACTGCATTGCAGTGAATTGCATAGCATTGGGTCGGCTATGGGGGCGGGGCTTACCGCGATGGAGGCGGGGCTTACCGGCTTAAAGCCCGGTACAGTTGGTCACATGCATCGCAGGGCATTGCATAGGATTGTGTCGGCGCCGGGGGGCGGGGCTTACTGGCTTAAGCCCGGTTCAGTCGACATCATGCATTACAGTGCATTACATAGCATTGGGTCGGCGCCGGGGGGCGGGGCTTACCGGCTTAAGCCCGGTACAGTCGGCAACATGCATCACAGTGCATTGCATAGCATTGGGTCAGCGCCGGGGGGCGGGGCTTACCGGCTTAAGCCCGATACAGTCGGCAACATGCATCAGAGTGCATTGCAAAGCATTGGGTCAGCGCCGGGGGGCGGGGCTTACCGACTTAAGCCCGGTACAGTTGGGAACATGCATCGCAGTGCACTGCATAGGATTGGGTCTGCGCCGGGGGGCGGGGCTTACCGGCTTTAGCCCGGTACAGTCGGCAACATGCATCGCAGTGCATTGAATAGCATTGGGTCAGCGCCGGTGGGCGGGGCTTAGCGGATTAAGCCCGGTACAGTTGGTCACATGCATCGCAGGGCATTGCATAGGATTGTGTCGGCGCCGGGGGGCGGGGCTTACCGGCTTACACCCGGTACACTTGTCAACATGCAATGCTTACTGCCAACTCTTCAGCAGACGCAACACTTCGTTTCCTTGGGCGCTGGGTCTGCTGTTGCTTCTCATGGCATAGCATCGCCATTTTTTACACATGCCACTATTCAAATGACATTGCAGTAGAGTCAGCACAGTGGCTCAGTGGTTAGCACAGTAGACTTGCAGCGCTGGGGTCCTTGGTTCAAATCCCACTGAGGGTGACATCTGCAAAGAGTGTGTATGTTCTCTCCATGTTTGCGTGGGTTTCGTCTGGGTAATCTGGTTTCCTTCCAAAAACAAACATTAAATGTAAAAAAAAAAAGTGAATTGCATGGGGGGCTTTGCGGCATATTCCCGGTACAGTTGGCAATATGCAATGCTTACTGTCACCTCTTCAGCAGACGCATCACCTCATTTCCTTTATAGCTGGGGCGGCTGTTACTTCTCATGCATAGCACCGCCATTTTTTTTTAAATATGCCCCCATTCAAAGTGCATTGGAGTGAATTGCATAGAATTGGGTCGGCTATGGGGGCGGGGCTTACCGCGATGGGGGCGGAGCTTAAGCCCGGTACAGTCGGGAACATGCATCTTAGTGCATTGCATAGCGTTGGGTCAGCGCCGGGGGGCGGGGCTTACCGGCTTCAAAGTGCATTGCAGTGAATTGCATAGCATTGGGTCGGCTATGGGGGCGGGGCTTACCGCGATGGAGGCGGGGCTTACCGGCTTAAAGCCCGGTACAGTTGGTCACATGCATCGCACGGCATTGCATAGGATTGTGTCGGCGCCGGGGGGCGGGGCTTACTGGCTTAAGCCCGGTTCAGTCGACATCATGCATTACAGTGCATTACATAGCATTGGGTCGGCGCCGGGGGGCGGGGCTTACCGGCTTAAGCCCGGTACAGTCGGCAACATGCATCACAGTGCATTGCATAGCATTGGATCAGCGCCGGGGGGCGGGGCTTACCGGCTTCAAAGTGCATTGCAGTGAATTGCATAGCATTGGGTCGGCTATGGGGGCGGGGCTTACCGCGATGGAGGCGGGGCTTACCGGCTTAAAGCCCGGTACAGTTGGTCACATGCATCGCACGGCATTGCATAGGATTGTGTCGGCGCCGGGGGGCGGGGCTTACCGGCTTAAGCCCGGTTCAGTCGGCATCATGCATTACAGTGCATTACATAGCATTGGGTCGGCGCCGGGGGTCAGGGCTTACCGGCTTACTGCCAACTCTTCAGCAGACGCAACACTTCGTTTCCTTGGGCGCTGGGTCTGCTGTTGCTTCTCATGGCATAGCATCGCCATTTTTTACACATGACACTATTCAAATGACATTGCAGTAGAGTCAGCACGGTGGCTCAGTGGTTAGCACAGTAGACTTGCAGCGCTGGGGTCCTTGGTTCAAATCCCACTGAGGGTGACATCTGCAAGGAGTGTTTATGTTCTCTCCATGTTTGCGTGGGTTTCGTCTGGGTAATCCGGTTTCCTCCCAAAAACGAACAGTAAATGTAAAAAAAAAAAGTGAATTGCATGGGGGGCTTTGCGGCATATTCCCGGTACAGTTGGCAACATGCAATGCGTACTGTCACCTCTTCAGCAGACGCATCACCTCATTTCCTTTATAGCTGGGGCGGCTGTTACTTCTCATGCATAGCACCGCCATTTTTTTTTAAATATGCCCCCATTCAAAGTGCATTGGAGTTAATTGCATAGCATTGGGTGGGCTATGGGGGCGGGGCTTACCACGATGGGGGCGGAGCTTAATCCCGGTACAGTCGGGAACATGCATCTTAGTGCATTGCATAGCGTTGGGTCAGCGCCGGGGGGCGGGGCTTACCGGCTTCAAAGTGCATTGCAGTGAATTGCATAGAATTGGGTCGCTATGGGGGCGGGGCTTACCGCGATGGAGGCGGGGCTTACCGACTTAAGCCCGATACAGTCGGCAACATGCATCAGAGTGCATTGCATAGCATTGGGTCAGCGCCGGGGGGCGGGGCTTACCGACTTAAGCCCGGTACAGTCGGCAACATGCATCACAGTGCATTGCATAGCATTGGGTCAGCGCCGGGGGGCGGGGCTTACCGACTTAAGCCCGGTACAGTTGGGAACATGCATCGCAGTGCACTGCATAGGATTGGGTCTGCGCCGGGGGGCGGGGCTTAGCGGATTAAGCCCGGTACAGTTGGTCACATGCATCGCAGGGCATTGCATAGTATTGTGTCGGCGCCGGGGGGCGGGGCTTACCGTCTTACACCCGGTACAGTTGTCAACATGCATCACAGTGCATTGCATAGCATTGGGTCAGGGCCGGGGGGCGGGGCTTACCGACTTATGCCTGGTACAGTTGGGAACATGCATCGCAGTGCATTGCATAGCATTGGGTCAGCACCGGGGGGCGGGGCTTACCGACTTAAGCCCGGTACAGTTGGGAACATGCATCAGAGTGCATTGCATAGCATTGGGCCAGCGCCGGGGTGCGGGGCTTACCGGCTTAAGCCCAGTACAGTTGGTCACATGCATTGCAGTGCATTGCATAGGATTGTGTCGGCGCCGGGGGGCGGGGCTTACTGGCTTAAGCCCGGTTCAGTCGACATCATGCATTACAGTGCATTACATAGCATTGGGTCGGCGCCGGGGGGCGGGGCTTACCGGCTTAAGCCCGGTACAGTCGGCAACATGCATCACAGTGCATTGCATAGCATTGGATCAGCGCCGGGGGGCGGGGCTTACCGGCTTCAAAGTGCATTGCAGTGAATTGCATAGCATTGGGTCGGCTATGGGGGCGGGGCTTACCGCGATGGAGGCGGGGCTTACCGGCTTAAAGCCCGGTACAGTTGGTCACATGCATCGCACGGCATTGCATAGGATTGTGTCGGCGCCGGGGGGCGGGGCTTACCGGCTTAAGCCCGGTTCAGTCGGCATCATGCATTACAGTGCATTACATAGCATTGGGTCGGCGCCGGGGGTCAGGGCTTACCGGCTTACTGCCAACTCTTCAGCAGACGCAACACTTCGTTTCCTTGGGCGCTGGGTCTGCTGTTGCTTCTCATGGCATAGCATCGCCATTTTTTACACATGACACTATTCAAATGACATTGCAGTAGAGTCAGCACGGTGGCTCAGTGGTTAGCACAGTAGACTTGCAGCGCTGGGGTCCTTGGTTCAAATCCCACTGAGGGTGACATCTGCAAGGAGTGTTTATGTTCTCTCCATGTTTGCGTGGGTTTCGTCTGGGTAATCCGGTTTCCTCCCAAAAACGAACAGTAAATGTAAAAAAAAAAAGTGAATTGCATGGGGGGCTTTGCGGCATATTCCCGGTACAGTTGGCAACATGCAATGCGTACTGTCACCTCTTCAGCAGACGCATCACCTCATTTCCTTTATAGCTGGGGCGGCTGTTACTTCTCATGCATAGCACCGCCATTTTTTTTTAAATATGCCCCCATTCAAAGTGCATTGGAGTTAATTGCATAGCATTGGGTGGGCTATGGGGGCGGGGCTTACCACGATGGGGGCGGAGCTTAATCCCGGTACAGTCGGGAACATGCATCTTAGTGCATTGCATAGCGTTGGGTCAGCGCCGGGGGGCGGGGCTTACCGGCTTCAAAGTGCATTGCAGTGAATTGCATAGAATTGGGTCGCTATGGGGGCGGGGCTTACCGCGATGGAGGCGGGGCTTACCGACTTAAGCCCGATACAGTCGGCAACATGCATCAGAGTGCATTGCATAGCATTGGGTCAGCGCCGGGGGGCGGGGCTTACCGACTTAAGCCCGGTACAGTCGGCAACATGCATCACAGTGCATTGCATAGCATTGGGTCAGCGCCGGGGGGCGGGGCTTACCGACTTAAGCCCGGTACAGTTGGGAACATGCATCGCAGTGCACTGCATAGGATTGGGTCTGCGCCGGGGGGCGGGGCTTAGCGGATTAAGCCCGGTACAGTTGGTCACATGCATCGCAGGGCATTGCATAGTATTGTGTCGGCGCCGGGGGGCGGGGCTTACCGTCTTACACCCGGTACAGTTGTCAACATGCATCACAGTGCATTGCATAGCATTGGGTCAGTGCCGGGGGGCGGGGCTTACCGACTTATGCCTGGTACAGTTGGGAACATGCATCGCAGTGCATTGCATAGCATTGGGTCAGCACCGGGGGGCGGGGCTTACCGACTTAAGCCCGGTACAGTTGGGAACATGCATCAGAGTGCATTGCATAGCATTGGGCCAGCGCCGGGGTGCGGGGCTTACCGGCTTAAGCCCAGTACAGTTGGTCACATGCATTGCAGTGCATTGCATAGGATTGTGTCGGCGCCGGGGGGCGGGGCTTACCGGCTTACACCCGGTACAGTTGTCAACATGCAATGCTTACTGCCAACTCTTCAGCAGACGCAACATTTTGTTTCCTTGGGCGCTGGGTCTGCTGTTGCTTCTCATGGCATAGCATCGCCATGTGTATGTTCTCTCCATGTTTGCGTGGGTTTCGTCTGGGTAATCCGGTTTCCTCCCAAAAACAAACATTAAATGTAAAAAAAAATGCATTGCATGGTGGCGGGGCTTACCGGCATATTCCCAGTACAGTTGGCAACATGCAATGCTTACTGCCACCTCTTCAGCTGACGCATCACCTCATTTCCTTTGGAGCTGGGGCGGCTGTTACTTCTCAAGCAGACTACTACTCCTATTATGGCCATTTCTCTTGCTGTGTCAATGCCTGTTCTGGTAAGTGTTTGCACTGCAACTGCTGCTGGTTTTCCCCTAGTATTCTCTGGTAATGTGCATTCTCATGTGTATTCTCATGTATTCCTGTGTATTATTGCATTGTACAGTGGTATGCAAGGCTGTTGATCACGTGACCTGTAACCATGGTTCCTCCAATGGCCGACTAGCTCTGGCCAGGAGCAACCATGTGACCTCCCACTTCCTCCTAACAAGTGAGTTTTCCCCCTGCTTCCAAGCAAGGAGGATGTGTGTCGTCCCTCTCCTGCCTCAGAGGAGTTGGGCTTCTTCTCTGCAGCTCCCACTTCACCACTAGAATTGTGGATCAGGTGCTCTGCTATATTCAAGTCTTCGGCTGTATCTGCCTGCTCAAGTGTCCGGAGTCTTCTCTCTCATCTGGGTGTCATTCCGTTATCTCTCCTCATCGCTGCAAGGATTCACAGCAAGTATTACTCTCAAGCTAATTCACCCAGCAACGCTATTTCTCTCATACTCCTACTCCCATCATCCGGCACGTATTCTCACAGCCTATGCAGCACCACTCCTGCTTTATTTGTCAAAGCCTGCTATATACCCGGTTGCCTCTGGAGAGACTGTTGCTACTAGTTACCTCATCTATAATAAAACCGCTGTTACTGAACCCTGGCATTGGTGTCCACTAACTGGTGCCCTGACTAGGTGCAGCGAAGAATCGCATGCCCATCATCACCCGCAGATTCCACAGACCAGCCCTACAGCTGTGCCGCCCTCAGGCCTATACCGTGACAAGTATAACCCCTGCAGCTGCCCCGGTCATTGCCCGCTCATAACACCAGCACTGCGGAAGTGGCCCCCAGGGGCCAGGGCATTGCATTTTTGGCGTCACGAACAGGATCACGTACACCCCGCGGTGTTCATATTTGCTTCCCCTCATCATCCTCAGAGACTCTGCTATTGCCGCGCTGCGGCCTGCTAAGGGGTCAAGTCAGCTGGTGACGCACTGTCTTCGCGTGGGCGCGCGCTCCGCTCAAGCTCCGCCCCGGCCCTGCAGTACCCAAGCCTCTGTTGCAGGAGGGAAGAAGATTGTGCCCGGACCGCCGGAAGTGTTGGTGCTGACTTCCGCCCTATCCCGCTCCGGTCCCGGACACCCTGCCTATCGGTGCCTGCTGTTCCCGCGAGCTCTCCTCGCCTCTGCTCCCTTCCAGGCGCCTTACACCGGAACCCCTCATCATATCCACTGGCCATCACAGTGACTCTGACGGGTCCGGCAGTCCGCTGATGGCCCGGGCGTCACCCGCGGCTCCCGTTGCTATGGCTACCGCAGCGGTTCCGTTCTTCATTGGGCCCAACAATCTCCCCAGCTATAAAGGGGAACCCCACACGTTGGCTGCTTTCAAGGAAAACATTTCCCGCACCCTTGAACTTTTCTCACTCTCTCCCACTCAGCAGGTGCAGTTGCTGCTAGGACAACTTGAGGGTCCTGCTGCAGAGGAGGTGCGGTCATGGCCAGCTACGGAGAAAGCTAATGTACAACAGATCCTGGCCCGGCTGAGTAAAGAATTTGAGGTACAGTCACCCACGGAGGTCCGCCTTAAGTTTTATGACCGACGACAAAGGCCAGGTGAGACCCTCAGAGACTATGCACTAGCACTCCAATCTGCCTACCGGGCCCTGAGACAGGTTGATGCCATAGACCCCTCGGCTGTGGAGAGTATGATCACTGACCGCTTCATAGAGGGGGTGGACTCTAGACTCATCCAGAGCCAACTGCGTATGCTAGCTGCCCAAAACCCTACAATGCCTTTCCTGGACTTCAAAACTCTGGCTCTGAGGGTGGTTGGCATTGACAATCCCTGTGCCGGCTGTACTCCGGGTTCAGATTCCCCGGACCCGGTGGGACCTATACCCTCACCTCCAGTGCCCACTATGGTTCCGCCGGTTTCTGCTATACAAGCTGCCCAACAGTCTATCCCGGCTAGCTCACCAGCGATCCCTGCTCTCCTTGCGCAAGTGGTTGACTCCCTCTGCCAAGCCCTAAGGGGGCTACAAGGGGCCTATCCAACACCTCCACCACCACAGGACCCCTGCCCTGAGTATTCAGTTCCTGATCGGCCTCCTCCACAGAGACTTAGATCCCCTAAGCACCCCTATTGCCGCCACTGTAGGCGACATGGACACTACCGCTCTCAGTGCTATCAGTTAAACGGGCTACCCCTGGGTCCGAGGGCAAACACCCAGGAGGTCGAGATCCAGGCCCGCAGGAAGCACAGTGGTTCTCAAGGTTCCTCTCACAATGCCTGCATGTGACTCTCTGGGTGGACGGATTCCCCCTGGAGGCTCTGGTAGATACAGGTTCCCAGGTTACCACTATCCCGAGGCATGTGTTTGAAGAACATTGGGATCTGAGAACCCTAGGTCCAGTTGAGAAATACCGTCTGAAACTTATTGCTAGTAATGGTCATCCTATTGTGCAACTAGGTTACTGGGAACCCACTGTCTGCATAGGGAAGCGAGAGCTAGCACGTCAGGGTATCATTGTTACTGAGGCTCAGGGAGATAGTTGGACCGTGGTATTAGGCATAAATATTATCCGTCATGTATTCACTGAAGTGTTGGATGCCTTGAATGCCTCTATGTCTTGTGCTTCTCCTCAGTACAGGCAAGCCGTCCAGAAGACAGGCAAGCCGTCCTCATAGAGAAATCTGCCGTGTCCGCACTAGAGATGCTCGTCCGATCACCATCCCAGCTAACAGTTCCTCATCTGGTGCAGGGTCCGTCCGGGCCTCAACAATGCTGACTATGTGGCCCTTCTGGATGCTATTGAAATTGAGGGGCAACCTCTTGTCAGGGCCGCTAGAAGCCTGGTGACCGTCTCCAATGGTCAGGTCCCTGTCCGTCTGGTGAACCTTGGAGACTCCCCAGCTGACCTACCCAAGTTCACCACCGTGGCCATGCTATACCAACTCGATCCTGAGGACATCGTCTGTGAGGAGACCATCGCCTATCAGAGATCCATCCGTGGCACTCAAAGGGACTCAAACAGGGCTCTCGCCCCTTGGTGGGACGAACTCCATATTGGCGATGCCAATACCCCACTTGAATACCTCCACGGCATCCTCAAGGTGGCCAAAAGGTATCACGAGGCCTTCAGCAAACACTCCCTCGATTTCGGGAAGACCAATCTGGTCCAGCATCGGATCAACATTGGGGACCATTTGCCTATCAAAGAGAAACATCGGCCAATCCCTCCTGCCAGCTATCAGCAGGTCAAGAAACTCTAACGTTATCCAAGAAAGTCAGAGTCCGTGGGCTGCCCCTATTGTCCTCGTGAAAAAGAAAGACGGTAACATCCGGTTCTGCGTGGATTATAGGAAGATAAACACAATCACCCACAAGGATGCCTATCCTTTGCCCCGGATCGAAGAGTCTATTGCTGCTTTGGGGTCAGCCGTCTACTTCTCCACCTTGGACCTCACCAGTGGGTACTGGCAGGTGCCCATGGCACCCGAAGACCGTGAGAAGACGGCCTTCACCACCCCCATGGGGCTCTTTTAATTCACCAGCATGCCCTTCGGTCTGTGCAACGCCCCCGCTACCTTCCAGCGGTTGATGGAAAGGTGTCTCGGCCATCTCAACTTTCAGAGTGTCCTGCTCTACCTAGATGATCTGATTGTCTATTCACGTACCTACGAAGATCACGTCCATCATCTGGCTGAAGTGTTCCAGGTCCTAATCGATCACGGCCTGAAAATCAAGCCTTCCAAGTGCCACCTTCTCAAACCCCAAGTGAACTATCTGGGGCATGTTGTGAGTGCTGAGGGGATACGACCCGATCCAGAGAAGATCTCGGCTGTGGAACACTGGGATACCCCTAAGACCGTCAAGGAGGTGAGAAACTTTCTGGGATTTGCCGGCTATTACCGCCGCTTCATTCCCCACTTTGCCCAAGTGGCCGAGCCCCTCAATGAGTTACTCCGGGCTTGCCCTCGAGAAAGCTACAACCGACGACTCCCCGTCGAGTGGTCCGAACGGCAGGAGGTTGCCTTTCAAACCCTGAAACGCCTGTTGACCACGCCTCCTATCCTGGCCTACCCGGACTACAACCTTCCTTTCCGGCTCTACACGGACGCCAGCTTCCAAGGCCTGGGAGCTGTGCTGTCCCAGGTTCAAGATGGCCAAGAGAGAGTTGTAGCTTTTGCCAGCCGGAGTCTTCGGGGCGCTGAAAAGAACGACAACAATTATAGCTCCTTCAAGTTGGAGTTACTAGCCCTAGTGTGGGCCGTCACGGAAAAGTTCAAGGACTACCTGGCTGCCACCCCTGTTACCATCTATACGGATAACAACCTGTTGGCGCATCTCAACACTGCTCGGCTGGGCGCCCTGGAACAGCGGTGGGCTTCTCGACTGGCCAATTTCCAGTTTGAAATTAAGTACCGCAGTGGCAAGGCTAACGTCAATGCAGACCTCCTGTCCCGACTACCCAAGGGCGAAGAGGCCCCAGAGGACAGCGATTGGGAAGATGTAGAAATGCCTCCCTTCTATCAAAGGTTTGCTACCCAGAGTGCTATTGATGCAGCTAGGCCTGAAACACCTTCGCCTCCACCTAGGGCCCCGCAAAACTTGGCCAGGTGGCAGACCATCCAGGAAGAGTCCCGTGTCCTGGAGGAGATCTATGACTACCTCTCTACTGGTCGGGTCCCCATGCGGATAAAGAGGCCCTATCCTGATGTCGAGCTAAGGCGACTCTGGAGGCAAAGAAAGAGGCTCTTCCTACAGAAGGGACTGATCCTGCGGAACTCTCTTGACCCGGTCTCTGTGGAGAGGTGCCACCAAATCCGCATTCCCCGACGAGATGCTAAGATGGTGCTAGATGCCTACCATGACCGTTCCGGTCATTTCGGGGTACACAAGACGGAGGCCACTATCCAACAGCGGTTCTACTGGATCGGGATGAGGGCTGACATCGAGAACTGGTGTGCTGAGTGCCCTGCCTGTAATATCTCCAAAGCTGGGGGAAGAGAAGTCAGGGCCCCTTTGCATCCAATCACCTCCCACTGGCCGAATCAGCTAGTCGCCCTGGACCATGTGAAGCTGGCCCCTACAAGATGCGGGTATACCTACGCCCTCACCATGGTCGACCATTACTCCAAGTGGGTAGTCGTGGTACCTGTCAGAGACTTGACCGCCAAGACCACCCCCCTTACTTTTTACAAGGAGTATGTAAAGCACTATGGGTGCCCAGAGTCTCTGCTGACGGACCGGGGTCCGGCCTTCGAGTCGCAACTTTTACAGGAGCTGTGTGCCTACCACGAATGTAAGAAGCTCCGTACCACGGCCTATCACCCTAAAGGGAATGGTCAGTGTGAAAAAGTTAACCAGGTCTTTATCAACATGCTCCGAACGACTTCAGTGACGAAGAGAGTAGAGTGGCCCAACTTGTTGGATGAACTGGTGGAGATCTATAACAATACCACTCATTGTTCCACTGGCTACTCCCCGTTCTACCTGATGTTCGTCCGCCAAGGCCAACTTCCTCAGGACCGTGCTCTTGGAGTCCAAGCTCCTGACACCTTCAACCCCCTACCTGAAACTGACTGGGTTCGGGAGCATCAGAGGAGAATCCAGGATGCCCAGGAAATTGTTGACAGGAGGATGGGGAAGCTCAGCAGCGCCAAGAGGATGCCTACAACCAAAGGGCGAATGCCACACCACTACAAGTGGGAGATAAAGTTTGGCTAAAGAAATATCATCGCTCTCACAAACTTGAAAGCCTTTGCGAGCCTGAGCCCTATGTCATCTCTTCTATCCCTTACCCAGAGACTGATGTGTATGAAGTCAAAAAGCAAGGGCTAGCCCCACAGACGGTGCACCGGAATAGGATAAAACGTTGCACTAAGGAGGACCTACAGGGCCTTACAGCACCATGTCCGGTACCTGCATCCACGCCTCCGGCTCCTCCAGCAGCTCCAGCTAAACCTCTCTCTCTGGAAGAAATGTTCCAAGTTGAACCGTTCCTCATGGCCATAGGCTATCCAGCGGTCCCTGTACACATTCCAGTGGCCCCTCCACTTCCAATTGTGCCTCCAACAACTCCATCTCTACAACCAGATGCTGGGGGTGATCTTCGACCTGTACCTGCACCAATCACTGTTGAAGAGGATCCTCTGCTGAGATGGTCTGAGCGCTCTACCAGAGGAATTCCTCCACTCCGTTACAGAGACCAGAGCCCTTAAACTGTTTTGTTGTCTAACTGTTTTGTTCCAGTTCCTGCAACGTTCAAGGTTCGTGCCTGGTCCTCCTGACCAAGTTCCCTGTACTAACCAGCCATGAGCTGATAGACACTTACAATAACAAAAGGTTCTCTAGTGCCTGTCCCAGAGACTTTTAAATGGACGATGTCTAATTGCCTAAAAGAGACTCTACCTAACAGAGACACTTAATCCATTCCTTCCTAATGCACTTTCCTGTGATTGTGTGTTCCACACAGGGTATTATTGCGCTTATTGTACTATTGCATTCCAGTGTTATCGGAGTCATTTGTATTTCCTCCTCTGAGTAAGCACAAGTTTATTTAGATTGCCTCAGAGTAGAGTGCCTCTTTTGTAAAACAGTATATTTTCCAGTGTCTGAGTCAGATAGCTCCTCCTCTGAGTAAGAGAAGTCAGTTTACATATACCTCAGAGAAAGTCCAGTTTATGTAGGAGTGTATTTTCTCATCCAGTCTCAGTATTGTGTATTATTATCATATCTATAGCTGGAAAGATTTAGTTGAGCCAGTTCGTATGCAGATTTTTCTCAGATTTTCATTCAGATTTTTCTCAGATTTTCATTCAGATTCATGTGAGCCAGATCTCTTCAGGACCTCGCAGTATTTGTTGTCCCTTGTGTTTCCCTTCCTTTTGTTTCTAGTATTTGTTCGCCTCTGTCTTGTCCCAACACAGTAGTTATCACACATAGTCATACCTAACCTTCACACTTGTCCATACATATCGCACCTTGGATACCTTTTCGTGTGTTTGGCCTGTGGAGTGCTTGTGTGTGTGATTGAGAGGTATGAAAGGGAGCTCCCCATGTATGTTTGCTTTTATTATTTTGTTCTTTTTTCTTCCAGGTATCCAAGACACTACTCAGACACGCCAAGGTAGTACACAGGTCTTCACGTTCTCCTCCAGTAGGGTAACACATTTAACAGAAAACCTACTGTCTAACTGGCTGGAATATTGAGGGTCCCCCGCCAGCAGTTAAGCTGTCCTGGCTTACACGTCAGATGGTTCACGCACTAGCTACCTGGTCGCCAGAGTACGTTAGGCACCCCTAGGTGAAGTCCTGCCACTAGGGTTTCTCATTCTCTCTCTCTTCACACCTGTGCCTTGGGCGTGGGAAACACACACCTCCTCACACTCACTCTCATCATTCATTCCTGTTGTTTGATTGTCCAGTCTATTCATGTTTGCTGCCTTCTAGATTCGCCGAGGTCGGCTCAAATTTGCTAGGGAGGTATGCAGTGTCCCAGAACATGCAGACTACTACTCCTATTATGGCCATTTCTCTTGCTGTGTCAATGCCTGTTCTGGTAAGTGTTTGCACTGCAACTGCTGCTGGTTTTCCCCTAGAATTCTCTGGTAATGTGCATTCTCATGTATATTCTCATGTATTCCTGTGTATTATTGCATTGTACAGTGGTATGCAAGGCTGTTGATCACGTGACCTGTAACCATGGTTCCTCCAATGGCCGACTAGCTCTGGCCAGGAGCAACCATGTGACCTCCCACTTCCTCCTAACAAGTGAGTCTTCCCCCTGCTTCCAAGCAAGGAGGATGTGTGTCGTCCCTCTGCTGCCTCAGAGGAGTTGGGCTTCTTCTCTGCAGCTCCCACTTCACCACTAGAAGTGTGGATCAGGTGCTCTGCTATATTCAAGTCTTCGGCTGTACCTGCCTGCTCAAGTGTCCGGAGTCTTCTCTCTCATCTGGGTGTCATTCCGTTATCTCTCCTCATCGCTGCAAGGATTCACAGCAAGTATTACTCTCAAGCTAATTCACCCAGCAACGCTATTTCTCTCATACTCCTACTCCCATCATCCGGCACGTATTCTCACAGCCTATGCAGCACCACTCCTGCTTTATTTGTCAAAGCCTGCTATATACCCGGTTGCCTCCGGAGAGACTGTTGCTACTAGTTACCTCATCTATAATAAAACCGCTGTTACTGAACCCTGGCATTGGTGTCCACTAACTGGTGCCCTGACTAGGTGCAGCGAAGAATCGCATGCCCATCATCACCCGCAGATTCCACAGAGCGGCCCTACAGCTTTGCCGCCCTCAGGCCTATACCGTGACAAGTATAACCCCTGCAGCTGCCCCGGTCATTGCCCGCTCATAACACCAGCACTGCGGAAGTGGCCCCCAGGGGCCAGGGCATCGCAATTGCATAGCATTGGGTCGGCTATTGGGGCGGGTCTTACCGCGATAGGGGCGGGGCTTACCGGCTTAAGCCCGGTACAATCGGGAACATGTATCGCAGTGCATTGCATAGCGTTGGGTCAGCGCCGGGGGGCGGGGCTTACCGGCTTAAAGCCCGATACAGTTGGTCACATGCATCGCAGGGCATTGCATAGGATTGTGTCGGCGCCGGGGGGCAGGGGTTACTGGCTTAAGCCCGGTTCAGTCGGCATCATGCATTACAGTGCATTACATAGCATTGGGTCGGCGCCGGGGGGCGGGGCTTACCGGCTTAAAGGACAAGTGCCATGAAAAACTTTTTCCCAGTAATTGAAGCACATTACAAAGTTATATAACTCTGTAATATTTTTCAATCACCTATCTGCCTCCCTTCCCTGTCTTTTCCCCCCCCCCCCCCCCCCCCCCCCCCACCACCAGGAAATGCACTAAATTCACACAGACCTGATTACTGTCTGCACCGTCACCAGGCAGCTCCTTCTTGTGAGGATGAGTCATCAGCAGGAGGGCTGCTCTAGGTCCTGTTACACCGGCCTCCCCCTCCCCCTCCTTGTCAGGTGACTCTGCTTGCTCAGCTTATCTTCTCTAGTGACATGACTCCTTCACTGAGTCCTTGGCAGCAGGAGAGAGGGTATGAGGGGAGGGGGGAGCTGCCTAAGTGCCGGAGTCAGTCTGAGGGAAGATAAGCAAGTGAGATGTGACAAGTGATGGCTTGCAGTTGTTCAGCCAATGGGAGCTGAGCAAGCCTGTCACCTGACAAGGCAGGGGAGGGGGAGGCTAGTGTAACAGGAGAAGGAGCTGAGAGAAGAGCTTGGTGAAGGTGACGACAGTAATCAGGTCTGTGTGAGTCAGGACACTTCCTGCTGGGGGGTGGAGGGGGGAAAAGACAGGGAAGGGAGGCAGATAGGTGATTGAAGCACATTACACAGTTATATAACTTTGTAATGTGCTTCAATTACTGGGAAAAAGTTTTTCATGGCACTTGTCCTTTAAGCCCGGTACAGTCGGCAACATGCATCACAGTGCATTGCATAGCATTGGGTCAGCACCGGGGGGCGGGGCTTAGCGGCTTTAGCCCGATACAGTTGGTCACATGCATCGCAGGACATTGCATAGGATTGTGTCGGCGCCGGGGGGGCGGGGCTTACTGGCTTAAGCCCGGTTCAGTCGGCATCATGCATTACATGCCCCCATTCAAAGTGCATTGGAGTGAATTGCATAGCATTAAGTCGGCTATGGGGGCGGGGCTTACCGCGATGGGGGCGGGGCTTACCGGCTTAAGCCCGGTACAGTCGGGAACATGCATCGCAGTGCATTGCATAGCGTTGGGTCAGCGCCGGGGGGCGGGGCTTACCGGCTTAAAGCCCGATACAGTTGGTCACATGCATCGCAGGGCATTGCATAGGATTGTGTCGGCGCCAGGGGGCGGGGCTTACTAGCTTAAGCCCGGTTCAGTCGGCAACATGCATCACAGTGCATTGCATAGCATTGGGCAGCGCCGGGGGGCGGGGCTTAGCAGCTTTAGCCCGGTACAGTTGGTCACATGCAGGGCATTGCATAGCATTGGGTCAGCGCCAGGGGGCGGGGCTTACCGGCTTACACCCGATACAGTTGTCAATATGCAATGCTTACTGCCAACTCTTCAGCAGATGCAACACTTCGTTTCCTTGGGCGCTGGGTCTGCTGTTGCTTCTCATGGCATAGCATCGCCATTTTTTACACATGCCTCTATTCAAATGACATTGCAGTAGAGACAGCACGGTGGCTCAGTGGTTAGCACAGTAGCCTTGCAGTGCTGGGGTCCTGGGTTCAAATCCCACTGAGGGCGACATCTGCAAAGAGTGTGTATGTTCCATGTTTGTGTGGGTCCATGTTTGTGTGGGTTTCGTCTGGGTAATCCGGTTTCCACCCACACCCAAAAACAAACATTAAATGTGAAAAAAAAATGCATTGCAGTGAATTGCATGGGGGCGGGTCTTACTGGCATATTCCCGTTACAGTTGGCAACATGCAATGCTTACTGCCACCTCCTCAGCAGACGCATCACCTCATTTCTTTTGGAGCTGGGGCGGCTGTTACTTCTCATGCATGGCACCGCCATTTTTTTTAAATATGCCCCCATTAAAATTGCATTGAGGTTAACTGCATATCATTGGGTCGGCTATGGGGGCGGGGCTTACTGCAATGTGGTTGGGGCTTACCGGCATAATCCCGGTCCAGTTGGCAACATGCAATGCTTACTGCCACCTCTTCAGCAGACATAACACCTCATTTCCTTTGGCGCTAGGGCAGCTGTTACTTCTCATGCATAGCACCGCCATTTTTTTTTAACATGCCCCCATTTAAATTACATTGAGGTTAACTGCATAGCATTGGGTCGGCTATGGGGGCGGGGCTTACCGCGATGGGGGCGGGGCTTACCGGCATAATCCCGGTACAGTTGGCAACATGCAATGCTTACTGCCACCTCTTCAGCAGACGCAACACCTCATTTCCTTTGGCGCTGGGCTGTTTCTTCTCATGGCATAGCAACGCCATTTTTTTTACACATGCCCCCATTTAAATTGCATTGCTGTAGAGGCAGCACGGAGGCTCAGTGGTTAGCACAGTAGCCTTGCTGCGCCCCATATAGAAGCCAGCCCTCCCCAATAGTATCATATAGTAGCCAGTCCTCCCCATATTCTCTTATAAAGTAGCCAGCCCTCCCCAATAATTTTTTTTATAGTAGCCAGCCCTCCCTGTAGTCTCATAGAGTAGCCAGCCTTCCCAAAAGTGCCCAAATAGTAGCCAGCCTTCCAAGTGTCCCATATAGTATCCAGCCCTCCCCAATAGTCTCATATAGTTGCCAGCCCTCCCCTGTAGTCATATAGTTGCCAGCCCTCCCCAATAGTCTTATATTGTTGCCAGCCGTCCCCTGTAGTCTCACATATTAGCCAGCCCTCCCCTGTAGTCTCATATAGTAGCCATGCCTCCCAATAGTGCCCAAATAGTAGCCAGCCCCCCAAGTGTCCCATATAGTAGCCAGCCCTCCCCTGTAGTCTCACATATTAGCAAGCCCTCCAAATAGTCCCAAAATAGTAGCCAGCCCCCCAAGTGTCCCATAGAGTAGCCAGCCCTCCCCTGTAGTCTCACATATTAGCCAGCCCTCCCAATAGTGCCCATATAGTAGCCAGCCCTCCCTCATAGTCTCATATAGTAGCCAGCCCTCCCAATAGTGCCCATATAGTAGCCAGCCCCCGAAGTGTCCCATATAGTAGCAAGCCCTCCCAATAGTGCCCAAATTATAGCCAGCCCCCCAAGTGTCCCATATAGTAGCCAGCCCCTTCCCTATAGTCTCAAATATTAGCCCAGCCCGGATTATGAGCATTATTGTCACCAGCAACCGTGTCAGTATGAGAGGAGGCGGGGGACGGGAGCGGGCGGCACGGCTGCGACCTATGCTTCTAACAGCACAGGGAGCAGGACAGAGCCGACGGGGAGAACATCGCCACCTAACTCGCCCGCACTCCCCCCTCCCCCCCTTGGCGCTCATCATCTTTACCTTATCCGAGGCTTCGGGGACAGTGATGAGCGTGATTGTCATCAGTGCCTATGTCAGTGTGAGAGGAGGCGGGGGACAGGAGCCGGCGTTGCGTCGTATGCCTCCGGAGCCTCGGATGAGGTAAAGCAGATGAGCGCCACGGGGGGGGGGGGGGGGTTTGGGGGGTGGCGTGCAAGCGAGTTAGGTGGCAATGTTCTCCCCATCGGATCTGTCCGACTCCACGTCGGCTCCAGTGGCAGAGGGGGTTACCTGTTGACTCCCCCCTCACGGCGCCATGGGGGGGGGCTTGTGGTGTCAGCTCCGGGGGCAGAGGGGATTACCTACTGTCTCCCCCCTCATGCACATCAGGCGATCTCCGGGCGGTCTGTGAGGAGGGAGACATACCTATGCTGGACTTCTGGCGGCCACGACTCGGGAATGGTGAGTTGCAGGGGAGGCGGGCTCAGTTCAGGACATGCTCCAATGGCAGCACAGGATCTTTTCTTCACATTCTGAACGGGCCAATAATTTACTTCGGCGGGCCAACTGCATGGTAATCAGGTAATTAGGCGGGCCAAAAAAAATGGCTCTGCGGGCCAGATTTGGCCCGCGGGCCAGAGTTTGACATGTCTGATCTAGATAATAGCAAAACTGCAGAATCCATACTAACTTTATATTGGAAAGATGGAAAGCTATGGGTGGGCAACCTATTAATGCAAAAAATTTTTTGGGGGGAATACCCCTTTAAACCAAAAGGGATTTACCTTTTTATACCACTCCTCCTCTCCTCAGTACATAGTTCCCCACTCAGTGGCACATGACCTGATATTGCTGCAATGTTTTTTTTAAACATACCGTATCATCTCTTCATGGACTAAAGCTAATACTATCCTAATAGTATTCCTTACCAAGCCAAGCACAGATTCAGGCACTCAACTAGCAGCTCAATATAATGAACTCAGCAATCTCTGAAATCAAATTTTAATATTTCTTATCCAACAGCAGTAGGTTATGTCCAATGTTAGTATTTCTTATCCTGCAGTACCATCTAGTGGTAAGTTATGTCCAATGTCAGTATTTCTTATCCTGCAGTGCCATCTATTGGTAGGTTATGTCCAATGTTAGGATTTCTTATCCAAAAGTGTCATCTAGTGGTAGTTCATATCCAATATTAAATATTTCTTATCCAACAGTGCCATCTAGTGGTAAGTTATGTCCAATATAGGAATTTCTTATCTAATAGTGCAGTCTAGTGGTATTTCACTATCCAATGTTAGTATTTTTTGTCAGATACTCACTCTATCTCTAGATTGTTTCTATACAGTCAGAGATTCATATTACGTGTTATGATATACTCATGCATATATTCAGGGGGTGGTCACACATGTGAGGACTGCATATCTGATTTCTTTGCAAGTACTAGGCTCCCTGTGTTTGTAACCTGTGTTTGGTTTAGCTGTTTAGCTGTGGTCTATGACACTCCCAGGAGATCTTTGCACATTATTATAGTGCTTGAAAAGCACTATATTGTAATCCGTATTCTTCTTCTTCTTCCGTTTCTTCTTCCAGACATTTTTCTGCGCGTAATACAGCCTGAACCGCTTTGTGCACACACTCCATTCAAACTGTGTTTCGAAGCCCTCGGTGGTGTGTGGTGTGCTATCTATTTTTCGTTTCGATCGGATTTGTCGTTTTTAAGAATTTTACGTTTAAAGACCCCGAATTTCCCATAGAAAATAATGGCCCATTGCAAATAATGGCCACACTCTAACCGCTAACAGCCAATCACAGCACATATGCAAATAGCTGAAATATAGCAGCCAATAGGAACTCTAAGGTCTCGTCATGCAATGTATCACACCATCCACAGTCACATGTCCACTATTGGCCAATAGAAGATGTAATATATGGAAGGTCCTTAACGATTTTGTCTCACTGACATGAGTAAGATTGTCATGGTAACCGAGCAATGATCTTTACCATTATAAGTACTCAGATCGCTCTTAAAGGGACCCAGGTCGCCCTTAAAGGAACGCAAGTCGCTCTTAAAGGGACCCAAGTCTCTCTTAAAGGGACGGGAGCCATGACGCTCTTAAAGGGACCCAAGTCATTCTTAAAGGTACCCAAGTCGCTCTTAAAGTGGCGGGACCCAAGTCGCTCTTAAAGGGACGGAACCCAAGTCGCTCTTAAAAAGTCCTATGTAGCTCTTAAAGGGATCCAAGTCGCTCTTAAAGAAATGGGACCCAAGTTGCTCTTAAACGGACGGGACGCATGTTGCTCTTAAAAGGGACCCATGTTGCTAGGGCAATCTGGGTCCCTTTAAGAGCGACCTGGGTCCCTTTTAAGAGCGACCTGGGTCCTTTTAAGAGCAAAATAAGTCCCTTCAAGAGCAAAATATGTCCCTTTAAGAGCGACCTGGGTCCCTTTAAGAGCGAAATATGTCCCTTTAAGAGCAAAATTGGTCCCTTTAAGAGTGAAATTGGTCCCTTTAAGAGTGAAATTGGTCCCTTTAAGAGCGACCTGGGTCCCTTTAAGAGCGAAATATGTCCCTTAGAGCGAAATATGTCCCTTTAAGAGCAACCTTGGTGCCTTTAAGAGCGAAATATGTCCCTTTAAGAGCAAAATGGGTCCTTTTAAGAGCAACCTGGGTCCCTTTAAGAGCTAAATGGGTCCCTTTAAGAGCGAAATGGGTCCCTTTAAGAGCGACCTGGGTCCCTTTAAGAGCGACCTGGGTCCCTTTAAGAGCGAAATGGGTCCCTTTAAGAGCGAAATGCCTCCTTTTAAGAGCGACCTGGTTCCCTTTAAGAGCAAAATGGGTCCCTTTAAGCGTGAAATTGGTCCCTTTAAGAGTGAAATTAGTCCCTTTAAGAGCGACCTGGGTCCCTTTAAGAGCGACCTGGGTCCCTTTAAGAGCGAAATATGTCCCTTTAAGAGCGAAATTGGTCACTTTAAGAGCGAAATTGGTCCCTTTAAGAGTGAAATTGGTCCATTTTAGAGCGACCTGGGTCCCTTTAAGAGTGAAATATGTCCCTTCAAGAGCGACCTGGGTCCCTTTTAAGAGCGAAATATGTCCCTTTAAGAGCAAAATATGTCCCTTTAAAAGCAAAATGGGTCCCTTTAAGAGCGACCTGGGTCCCTTTAAGAGTGAAATTGGTCCCTTTAAGAGCGACCTGGGTCCCTTTAAGAGCGAAATGGGTCCCTTTAAGAGCGAAATGGGTCCCTTTAAGAGCAAAATGGGTTCCTTTAAGAGCCACCTGGGTCCCTTTAAGAGTGACCTGGGTCCCTTTAAGAGCGATTTGGGTCCCTTTAAGAGCAAAATGGGTCCCTTTAAGAGCGAAATTGGTCCCTTTAAGAGTGAAATTGGTCCCTTTAAGAGCAAAATGGGTCCCTTTAACCCTTTGAGGACCAGGCCCAAAATGACCCAGTGGACCGCGCAAATTTTGATCTTAGTGCTTTCGTTTTTCCCTCCTCCCCTTCTAAGAGCTCTAGCACTCTCAGTTTTCTATCTACAAGCCATGTAAGTGCTTGTTTTTTACAGGAATAGTTGTACTTTGTAAAGGTGTCATTCATTTTACCATAACATGTATGATGGAATTCCAAATATATTATTTATGAAGATATAAATAGGTGAAATCGTAAGAAAGAATGCAATATGGTAACGTTTCGGGAGTTCCTGTGTCTACGTAATGCACTATATGGTAACAGCGACATGACACTATTATTCTATAGGTCAGTCCGAACACAACCATATGCAGGTTACACAGATTCTCTAATGTTATATATATTTTTTTTTATGAAATCCTTTTTTTTGGCAATTAAATATTAATAAAATGGGCCTATTGTGACGCTTATAACGGTTTTATTTTTTCACCTATGGGGCTGTATGGGGTGTCATTTTTTCCGCCATGATCTCTAGTTTTTATTAATACCATATTTGTGAAGATCGGACGTTTTGATCACTTTTTATTGATTTTTTTTAATATGTAATGTAACATAAAATCGGTAATCTGCGCACTTTTTCCCCTCTTTTCGTGTACGCCGTTTACTGGTCGCAATGACGCTTGTTATATTTTAATAGATCGGACAATTACGCACGCTACGGTATATTATATGTTTATCTATTTATTTATTTTTATATGTTTTATTTATATAATGGGAAAGGGGGGTGATTTAGACTTTTATTGGGGGAGGGGTTTTGGGGTAGTGTAATAGTGTTTTGAACTTTTTTTTTTTACACTTTTGAAGTCCCTTTGGGGGACTTGTACATAGATTAGTCTGATTTCTACACTGATGAATGCTATGCCATAGGCATAGCATTGATCAGTGTTATCGGCGATCTGCTCATTGAGCCTGCCTGTGCAGGCTCAGTGTAGCAGATCGCCGATCGGACCGCATGGAGGCAGGTAAGAGACCTCCAGCAGTCCGTTTCAACGATCGGGACCCCCGCAGTCACACTGCGGGGGTCCCGATCGGTAAGTGACAGGGGACTCCCCCTGTCACTTACACTTAAACGCAGCGGTCGCGCCGCGATCGCGGCGTTTAAGGGGTTAATGACACGCGGCAGCGCGATCGCTGCAGCGTGTCATTGCCGGTGAGGTCCCGGCTGCTCACTGCAGCCGGCCCCCACCTCCTATGAAGCGCGCTCCGCTCCGGAGCGCGCTTCATAGCGGGAATAACACCCATGACGTAAGGTTACGTCATGGGTCGTCTGGGGACAGACTTCCATGACGTAACCCTACGTCCAGGGTCGTCTAGGGGTTAAGAGCGACCTGGGTCCCTTTAAGAGCGAAATATGTCCCTTCAATAGCGAAATATGTCCCTTTAAGAGCGACCTGGGTCCCTTTAAGAGCAAAATGGGTCCCTTTAAGAGCGACTTGGGTCCCTTTAAGAGCGACCTTGGTCCCTTAAAGAGCGAAATGGGTCCCTTTAAGAGCAAAATGGGTCCCTTTAAGAGCGACCTGGGTCCCTTTAAGAGCAAAATATGTCCCTTTAAGAGCGAAATATGTCCCTTAAAGAGCAAAATGGGTCCCTTTAAAAGCAACCTGGGTCCCTTTAAGAGCAAAATATGTCCCTTTAAGAGCAAAATGGGTCCTTTTAAGACCGACCTGGGTCCCTTTAAGAGCGAAATGGGTCCCTTTAAGAGCGAAATTGGTCCCTTTAAGAGCAAAATGGGTCCCTTTAAGAGCGAAATATGTCCCTTTAAGAGCGAAATATGTCCCTTTAAGAGCAAAATGGGTCCTTTTAAGAGTGACCTGGGTCCCTTTAAGAGCGAAATGGGTCCCTTTAAGAGCGACCTGGGTCCCTTTAAGAGCGAAATATGTCCCTTCAAGAGCGAAATATGTTCCTTTAAGAGCGACCTGGGTCCCTTTAAGAGCGACTTGGGTCCCTTTAAGAGCGAAATTGGTCCCTTTAAGAGCGACCTGGGTCCCTTTAAGAGCAAAATATGTCCCTTTAAGAGTGAAATATGTTCCTTTAAGTGCCAAATATGTCCCTTTAAGAGCAAAATATGTCCCTTTAAGAGCAAAATGGGTCCTTTTAAGAGCGACCTGGGTCCCCTTAAGAGTGAAATGGGTCCCTTTAAACGTGAAATTGGTCCTTTCAAGAGTGAAATTGGTCCCTTTAAGAGCGACCTGGGTCCCTTTAAGAGTGAAATGGGTCCCTTTAAGAGCGAAATGGGTCCCTTTAAGCGTGAAATTGGTCCTTTTAAGAGTGAAATTGGTCCCTGTAAGAGCGACCTAGGTCCCTTTAAGATCGAAATATGTCCTTTTAAGAGCAAAATGGGTCCCTTTAAGAGCGACCTTGGTCCCTTTAAGAGCGAAATGGGTCCCTTTAAGAGCGAAATGGGTCCCTTTAAGAGTGTCCAGGGTCCCTTTAAGAGCGACCTGGGTCCCTTTAAGAGCGAAATATGTCCCTTTAAGAGCGAAATGGGTCCCTTTAAGAGCGAAATAGGTCCCTTTAAGAGCGAAATAATATCCCTTTAAGAGGGGCCCTTTAAGAGTGACCTGGGGCCCTCTAAGAGCGACCTGGGGCCCTTTAAGAGCGAAATATGTCCCTTTAAGAGTGACCTGGGTCCTCTTAGAGCAACCTGGGGCTCTTTAAGAGCGAAATATGTACCTTTAAGAGCGAAATATGTACCTTTAAGAGCAAAATGGTTCCCTTTAAGTGCGACCTGGGTCCCTTTAAGAGCCACCTGGTTCCCTTTAAGAGCCACTTGGGTCCCTTTAAGTGCAACAGGGGCCTTTTAAGAGCGACCTGGGTCCCTTTTAGAGTGAAATGGGTCTCATTAAGAGCGACCTGGGTCCCTTTAAGAGTGACCTGGGTACCTTTAAGAGCGACCTGGGTCCCTTTAAGAGCGACCTGGGTTCCGTTAAGAGTGACCTGGGTCCCTGTAAGAGCGAAGGGACCCACGTTGCTCTTAAAGCGACCCAGGTCGCTCCTAAAGGGACCCATGTCGCTCTTAAAGGGACGGGAGCCAAGTTGCTCTTAAAGGGATGGGACCCAAGTCGCTCTTAAAGGGACGGCACCCAGGATTAAAGTTAAATGGAAGTCACTGGTAAAGGGGCGCTCTTTTCAAGCACTATGTATTTCCCTGGAAATGCAAATCTAGTTACCTTTAGCATTTAGAACAATGACTACTTCTACACATTTTTATTAGAGATGAGCGAATTTGCCGAAGTTCGGGTTCGTATGAACCTGAACTATCAGCTTCTGATTCCCACTGTCTGCAGCCTCCGTGAACAGGGTGGATACAGTCTTACGGAACGCCTGGAAAACTGGGATGCAAACATTGGCATAAGCTGTATCCCAGTTTTCCTGGCGGTCCTTAGGCTGTATCCACCCTGTTTACGGAGGCTGCAGACAACGGGAATCAGAAGTAGATAGTTCAGGTTCATACGAACCCGAAATTCGGCAAATCCGCTCATCTCTAATTATTATATTTTTATTTTCCCTCTTATCCAAGAGTATTTTCGTGTAATATGTCCCCTTTGCCAGGTTGTTGGAAATTCTGTTCATTTGTCACTTGGTAAAACCTTTTACTTCCGAGATCAGTTGTAATTCTGATAATTCTCAGGTGATATCATGCAGATTTCTCAGACTACATATCTGGATAAATTATTGCTACAGAACCAGCAAGAAAAAAGGATTCAATTTGATCCACTTGTTGAACAATGTCTTCATTGTCTAAACTGTGACAATGTTCTGACGCCCTAACTTCCACTCATATGACCACTCCGCAGAACATGTCACATGACCAGGACAGAAATCCAGTGACCTGTTATAATCCGCTACTGGAACTGAGCTGCACATCCAAACTGGACAGGAGAGGAGTTGTTTGTTTGTGGTGAGCCCCTGGATGATATTGCAGCGGTGGGACAGCCGGTCACTTGCTAGGTAGAAGTGTGACGCCACTCCACTTGTGGTGGATGGCCAAGATACAGCCAGACCTTAAGGGTTTTTTCACGTGACGCCAGTGCCTGGTGGGCACACAGGTGTGATGGCAAGCCTGCTTGTACCCTTCTCCCCTGTGGTCGGTGTCCTGTCGGGTTGCTTCAGGGTTCCTTGGGATAGTGTAGTCACAGGTGGTCAGAGTGGTGTAGTAACCCTCCTGAATAATGGTAGGACTCGCCACCACACAGAAAGGGGAAATGTCCCAAGGTTGCGGTATAAGTGCTGTGCAGGTGGTGGTGAATAATCACAGACTCGGGTGATAACGTTGACTTGGTTTAATACTTGTTAATGTGCAGCAGGTAGTACAACGAATCTTGAAATATACTTGTTACATTTCTAATAAATACACCTACATAGAACCACCAGATCTGCAAGATAACTGCTGAGTAGGATGTAGTAGAGTTAATAAGGTTGAACTGATAGTATAGAGGAGGGTGCCGTGAGAGTCTCAACCCAATTAGTAATGTTCTCTGCCGGGAGGTATGAGTGCATAGAAGAATACTTGTAGAAGAAGAAGTAACAACCTGTGCCTGTGTTTTGACCTTTCCTACAGTCTTCACACCACCCACTAGCTTTGGCGGAACCATACTGATGGGTGACACAGGCCCCAGACCCTGTTGCCTGGGACAAGCGGAATGGTTAGGATTTCCTAAGTACACCCGTGCTGCGAGATGGAGTTCATCGACTTTTAGTAACTTTGCTCCACCTGGATCGGTTCCTAGCTCTTTGGCTTTTCTGCATAGACTGTCCTGTACTGTAGTGACTCCTAGTCCTCGACGTGGGTTGACATTATCTGTAGGCTAGTCCTCTCCTGAAGGGCTTAGCAGTGCATCATACAGCTTGTTTGGTGCTTCAAGAAAGAGGTTTATCAGAGCTGACTGTTCTGTGTCCTACCCATGCAGGGTACTGACTAAGACTGACTTGTAGAGGGGACCTGGCAGAGGGCCAGGGCCAAAGTAGAACCATGTTGTAGAACTAACTAAGCTGCATCCTGTCTCCACCAAAGCTCAGCTGAAACTCCTCCTCCACCCATGGGACTAACTTCCTAACCAGCGTGTATGAGGCGCTGTGGTTGGGTGGAAAGGGTGCGATCAGGAAGAGGGAAAGAAAGAGAGGATAGGATAGAAGAAAGGAGTGAGCCTACTGGACAACAGAATCTGGTACATATACACACAAATAACCCTTGAGATATTTCAGCTGTGCAGCTTCTGGACCTTAGTTATACTATACAGCGACATCTAGTGGTCATCTTTGGTAACACATCTGCTATAATAAGACCACAAACTAGTACAGACTTTTACAGGGGTGTAAGGAATGGCAACACCCACAAGGGGACACCACATGTTTAAGCATCCATATTTTTTTATGCCTGGACAACCCATTTAGGAGTAGAATTAGCTCTAATGAAGGAAATTGACACTTGTCATGTTGCTAGACTTAAAGTGACACTGTCACACCTTTTTGCATTATGACTTATCTACACAGGTGTAAACAGTACATTTTGAAGTTTTCATTTACCTTATTTTATATCATATGTCATGGTGCTCGTTTCAGTTAAAAGTAATCTTTTATTATCTGTGGACTGTGGCAACGCCGCCATAAACCCCGCCCCCTCGACGTCCATTGGAACGATCTGGCCTAAAAGTCTAGGCCCCACCCCCTAGGTGAGTCAAACCAATGGGCGCCGATGACATCACAGAGGGCCTACGGTAGTGATGTGGGCGGGGTTAAGTGGCGCTGAGGCTGTGAAGCCCCACCCAGGTAGCACAATCTGCAGATGATAAAAGATCACTTTTTACTGGAAAAAGCACAATGATGTATCATATAAAATAAGGTATAAAAACTGCAAAATTTACCCTTTACACCTGTGTAGAAAAGTCATAATGCAAAAAGAGGTGACAGTGTCACTTTAATTTTAATTTGAGGGGAAAAACATCTTACATTTAGAAGTACAAGCATGTAACGGGCCTATGCTGCTGGGATGTCTATGTGTAGCGATGTGAAAAATAGTGTATAAAGTGTGCAAAAATCACCTGCAGTCCAAAGATTTGTGTCTATAAATACACTAGATGGCAGTGTTGGATAAGAAATACTAAAATTGGACATGAACGAACATTAGATGGAGCTGTTGGGTAAGAAATCCTAACATTGGACATGAACTACACCTAGATGGCACTGTAGGATAAGAAATACTAACATTGGACATGAACTACCACTAGGTGGCACTGTAGGATAAGAAATACTAACATTAGTCATGAACATCCACTAGATGACACCGTTGAATTAGAAATATTAATATTGGACTTGAAATACCACTAGATGGCACTGTTGGATAATAAATACTAACATTTGACTTCAGAAATTATTGAGTTCCTAATATTGAGCTGCCAGTTGAATTTTTGACTCTGTGCTTGGTTTGGTTAGGGATACTATTAGGCATAAGAAGCTTCTGCATCCTGGATCAGGATTCGAGGTGCAGACCTAGAGGCCATTAAAGGACAACTCCCGCGGGACCCCAAAAAAAAAAAAACACAGACACACACAGACACCATACTCACCATCTCTCCGGTGACGATCGCCACTCGATTCGCCCGCCGTCCGCCTCTCCGTCGCCGCCTTCCGCCATCCAGCGATGTCTCGAACTTCCGGGTCCAGGGGATGGAAAAGGCTGCCAGTGCGCTTGCGCACCGGCAGCCTTTTCATTGGCTGGAGCGCATCACATGGCTTCCAGCAAGCTCAGCCAATCAGGGCTGAGCAAGCTGGAAGCCATGTGATGCGCTCCAGCCAATGAAAAGGCTGCTGGTGCGCATGTGCACCAGCAGCCTTTTCATCCCCATTCACTTTGCATGAAGACGCCGAGGAGGAAGAAGACCCGGACCGCCCCTCGGCTCTGACGTCATCGTCACCAGATGCCGCCCCGGAGAAGAGGACCGTGACGATCGTAATAGGTAATGTATACATTCCTTAACTTCCGGGGTGGGGGGTCGGGGGTCCGAAAGTGGGGGAAGGGGGCCAGGCCGGGTATTTAACCACATTACAAAGTTATATAACTTTGTAATGTGTGTTAAATGAGCAAAAAAAAATTTTTGTGGGAGTTGTCCTTTAAGACTCCATTCCCTGGTGGTAACACAGAGGATTCACACTAACTTACCTACTATATAAGGTAGTATTTCTGGTAATATTGGGCTTGGTTTGTTAGATTTGGCCAGTAACCATGTGAAAGTATGATGATGTGTATGGTAGTATTGGTCTTGGTATACTGGATTTTAGTAATGGTATGGTGGTATGTATAGTGATAATTTGTTATCATTACATATATATTTTTTTGTTATACCTGCTATTGGAGTTTTTCTGGGTCACTTCCACACACTTGGGTCTTCACAAAACTATGTATTCTTCCACAATGAATCTAGTGTACAATACATCTATGATCTCCAGCTACAACAGCTGCAAACACTACAACTCCCAGCATTTACTGACAGTCTGCAGCCCTTTGGATATGCTGGGATTTTAAAGGGGTTATCCAGTGCTACAAAAAAATTTTCCCCCTCTCTTGTCTCCAAATTGGGTGGGGTTTCAAACTCAGTTCCATTGAAGAAAATGGAGCTTAATTGCAAACAACACCTAAACTGGAGACAAGGGAGGGGGAATAGTGACCAGTAGTGCTGGATAACCCCTTTAAGTACAAATGATCAATAGCTTAGGCTGCATTCCCACGTTCCCACGTCCCACGTTCCCACGTCCTGACGGATCACGGACGTGGAATGCATGTACCGGAGTCCCCCCGCGCCCAGACAGCATCTGTAATTAGATGCTGGGAGCGGGGGAGACTGTATTCATAAGCGCCGCACTGTAATGAATCAGCCGCGCGGTGCTGTTACTACAGAGCGGTGCTTATGAATACAGTCTCCCCCGCTCCCAGCATCTAATTACAGATGCTGTCCGGGCGCGGGGGGGACTCCGGTACATGCATTCCACGTCCGTGATCCGTTAGGATCACGGAATGTCGGAGTGCAGCATTAAGGTATTGTTCTCTTATTAAGGGATATTCAGTTCAAAATGATGGGAAAACTTTTTTTTAAAATTTAAGCACAAGGCTGCAAAATAACACGGTATGGAAAAAGTGAAAGGGTGGAAGACTTTACAAATGCAATGTACAATATCTGCAGGTTGGCTTCAGTACAGGCAGCAGATCTCTAGGGAAAGGTGAGAGGCAGGGACGTTTCTAGGTAATTTTGACTACAGGGCAAATCGTCATAAAAGCAGCCCTAACCCCCCCTTTGAGTGATGGGGGGTGGGGTTGTTGCTTTGAAGAAGCAGTGTGTGTATTATGGCATAGAACAGTGTTATTCAACCATTTTTTTTTTACTTAAAGGAGAAGTCTGGCGAAAATGTTTATTAAAGTATTGTATTGCCCCTAAAAAGTTATACAAATACCCAATATACACTTATTACGGGTAAAGCACATAAAGTGTTTTTTTCCCTGCACTTACTACTGCATCAAGGCTTCACTTCCTGGATAAAATGGTGATGTCACGACCCGACTCCCAGAGCTGTGCGAACTTTATAAGCATTTCCCAGAATAAGTGTATATTGGTGATTTGTATTACTTTTGGGGGGCAATACAATACTTAAATAAAAATTTTTGCTGGACTTCTTCTTTAAGGCAAACAAAGAAACAAGCAGCAGGAACACAGGAGGACAGGAGCACAGAAACAGAGGAGAACAGAAGCAAAGGATCACGGGGGCGGATGAACACAGGAGAACAGGGGCATGGGAGCTCACAAGCAGAGGTACACAGGAGCTCAGGAGCACATAAACAAAGGAGCTCAGAAATAAAGGAGCTCAGGAGCACAGGAGCTCAGGAAAACAGGAAAACAGGAGCAGAGAAACACAAGAGCGCATAAGCACAGGAACAAAGGAGAATAGGAGCAAAGGAGCACAGAAACAAACAATAGGAGCAGAGGAGCACAGGGGCAGAGGAACACAGGGACAAAGGAGTAGAGGAGCTCAGGACCACAGCAACACAGGAGCACCAGCCAATGGAGGCTCCCTCTCCTACTCTTTTCCTTTCTGGTGAATGGCTTTTGGCATAAGTACAACTATCAGCCGCTTTTCAGAGTACTAGTGTAGTGCACTCCTGTGAGGGTCGACCGGTCACTTGCCAGATGGTACTGTGTGATGCCACTACTGTGGTGGTTGGTCGAGATATAGCTCAACCAGATGGTATACTGTCGTGATCCAAGTCCAGGTGGGCACACAGTTACGGAGGCACACCTGCTTTTATTTTAGAGTGGTGAGCTATACCCTTTCCCCTCTGGTCGGTGACCTGCAGGGCTGTGAGGGGGCCCCTTGGGTAATTCACGGTGGTCTGGAATTGAGTTGTGACCCACCCGGACCATCGGTACCGCCACCCACAGGAACGGGTGATGACCCAAGGATGTAAAATAAAAATGTGTAGGTGCCTGGGTAATGACCAGTTAGCATAAATAGATCTTCTATACTGAGAGAATACTTTGTACAATAGCTGATAGCAGACTGTAGGCTTGACAAAACAGAAGCTGTACTGATGACCTTTAGAGTAGTAGAGCTGAGAATAGTTGAGAGGAGTTTGTACTGAGAGTGCTGAGTGTACCGCAGGTTTAGAGTAGTAGAGAGGAGTAGGTCGTGAGAGTCCCAACCCAAGTAGTAATGTGCTCTGCCGGAACTTTAGAAGAAGTAGTAGTAGAATACTGAATAATTGAAAATAGAAGTTTACTTGTGTCTGTGTTTGGACCTTTGTCGCTATACCACCTCTTGCCCACCAGTGTCGGTTGGCCCATCCTATGACGGTGACACAAGCCCCAGACCTAGTTACCTGAGTTGAGCAGAGTGGTCAAGATTTCCTGGTTATACATGCGCTGCGAGATAGAGTATGTTGGCTCCAAGTAATTTTGCTTTATCGGGATCAGTTCTTCTTGCTATCAGGATACTATCCTGCACTTTTAGACTTGTTCTTGGCGTGGGTTCGGGTTTCTCTGATTTGTCCTCTCCTTTGAGTAACTTAACAGTGCATAGTGTGTAGAAGTGCTGCTTTCAAGAAACTGGTGTCTGCTTCTCCCATGTGCGTTTGTTCTGCACCGGAAACTGACTAAGACTGCGGATTAGTTCTAAAGTGGGGACTTGGCAAAACCAGGGCCCTGCTGGACCACAGCAGGGACCAACTTGTTTTGCGTCTTCTCTGCTTAACAACTAGACCAAGACTACCTAAAAGTGGGTGTATGCTTCCTCTCCCCATGTAACAACTTTCTACAGGAGGTGTAATATCCCCTGGGAGTGGTGGAGAAGAAAGCATAGAAAGAAGGGAGCTTAGAGATAGGTAAAGAAGACAAGAAGGTCCTCATTGGTGTACAGATTACAACAAACAATAACCCTTTAGTTACCTGCAGCTGTGCAAAACACAAGTACAGTTACATACAACAGCGACATCTTGTGGAAAAACTTCATTACCACAGTTACTTGAAATACAGGCTTTTGCGAGGGTTGGAACTTACTAGTAACAGTGGTGGTGGGACACCACACTAGGAGTGCACAGTTTTAGTGAAATAGTTTTTTTTTTTTTTACACTGCTGCTTGTTCAGAAAGTGTACAGACAAGAGCTTAAGGAGGAACTTTATTTTCTATTACAGTGCATTAAAGGTTATATAGATATGTCTATGTAATGTATTACCATACCTGTGTGGTTCTACCACACTGGTGGTTGATTAACACCCAGGAAGTGAAAAAAAATTGCCTCAGTGCCAATCCACTTTCTCTCTTGCTCCCTCTTCTTATAAAATGAAATAAATACAGTAAGGGTGCCTTCACACACACCAGATTCGCAGCAGATCTGATGGTGCAGATTTGATACTGTGTTCAGTTATTTAGATCAAATCTGCTGCGGATCCGCAGCAGAAAATTCGATGCGATGTGGTGTGTGTGTGAAGCTACCCTAATGGTACAAACACACTAAGCGTATTCGCAGCAGATTTCTGCCCTGTACACCCTATGGGCAGAGTTTGTCAGCAGCCCGCCCCGTTAACCCCCCCGCCGCCGGAGTGTATACATCACCTGCTCCCCGCTCCAGCTTGCTTCGGGGCTCCCGTTGTATTCATGTCCCGCTCAGCCAATCAGTGCACTGCGGCGGGGCAGCACACTGATTTGCCGAGCGGGACGTGTCGGGAATACCCAAAGCAAGTTGGAGCAAGTCGCTCCGGTGGCGGGGGGGGGGGGGGTAAACGGGGTGGGCTGCTGACAAACTTACAGCGGCAGTATAGGAACTACCTGCATGGGGGTTTATAGATTATGGGGGCTACCTGCAAGTGGGGGGAGTGTATAGAGTATGGGGGCTACCCGCAGGGATGAGGGGTGTATACAGTATGGGGGCTTCCTGTGGGGTGCAGTGTATAGAGTATGGGGGCCGCCTGCAAGAAGGGGGGAGTGTATAGAGTATGGGGGCTACCCACAGGGATGAGGTGTGTATACAGTATGGGGGCTTCCTGTGGGGTGGAGAGTATAGAGTATGGGGGCAACCTGCAAGAAGGGGGGGATTGTATAGAGTATGGGGGCTACCTGCGGGGGTGAAGTGTATACAGTATAGGGACCACCTGCAAAGGCAAGAGGGTGTAAAGAGTATGGGGGCTACCTGCAGGGGTAGGGGGTGTATACAGTATGGAGGCTACCTGCGGGCGGGAGTGTATATAATATGGGGCTACCTGCAGGGAAGGAATGTATACAATATGGGGGCTACCTGTAGGAAGGGAGTGTATACAATATGGGGGCTACCTGCAGGGAGGAAGTGTATACAGTATAGGAGTACCTGCAGGGGGGGAGTGTATACAGTATGGGGGCTACCTGCAGGGGGGGTGTATACAGTATTAGAAACTTTGAAACCTCTTCTTTGTTGTCCTCACCAAGGATGAAAAGTAGTACCTAAGAGGGCCAGATTATGATGATGCAGGTGTCAGGAACTTACCTTACCTGGCTCCAGTGGCGTCTCCTTCCAGCTCGGCTCCGGCGGTCGGCTCGGGAGCGTGCCGTCGCTCCGGCCGCCAGAGCCGAGTGACGTCACGGAGACCCGACGGCGTCCCTAGCAACCGGGGACGCCGTGGTCTCACGTGACTGTCAGCCGGCCGGCCGGCATGCAGCTGCTGTGTCTTGCACTCAGGCTGAGTGACAGGTCGCCCGGCCACTCAGCCTGCAGTGCACCAGCTGCAGTGAGACTGGACTCAAGAGGCCGGACCAATCAGCCTTTGAGCCGCCCCTTCAGCTGCCAGATAAGGTTTCGGGGGACAGGAGGAGGTTCCGTGCGTTCAGGGAGGGGTGCAAGTTATTTTTTAGATTGCGCCCACGTTCATCGGGAGACGAGTCTCAGAAGGTCGGCATCATTATATCCCTCCTCCAAGGGCCACCGCAAGAGTGGGCATTCTCCCTGACCCCTGACTACCCTGACCTGCAGACTGCTGACCAATTTTTTACGGCATTAGGGTTACTTTATGACGACCCGGACAGTGCAGCCAATGCCGAGCAGCAGTTGACTGGGTTGAGACAGGGCCGACGTCCAGTGGAAGAATACTGTTCGGAGTTCAGACAGTGGAGCGGTCTTTCCACGTGGAACGACTCGGCCCTCCGATTCCAGTTTCGGGTAGGTCTTAGTGACCGGCTGAAGGATATGTTGGTGGCATACCCCCCTCCTGACTCACTAGAAGAAAGCATGACTTTGGCTATTCAGGTGGATCGGAGACTTAGGGACCGACAAAGAGAGAGAGGCACCCCCGACTTCCCTAAAAACCCTGTCTCATCGCTTACTAACCCTAAGCCTTCCCTTCCTGTCTTGTCCGCACCTGAAGAACCTATGCAGGTAGATACTACCTATGCTAAAACTCGAGCCCATCACATACAGAATAATCTGTGTTTCTACTGCGGGAAGACTGGACACCAGATCCGACAATGTCCTTCTAGGCTGAAGTCATCGCCAGAAAACTCCAGCGCCTGAGAGATTATTGAGGGGGTCTCTCAGTCGCTCAGGTACCCTCCAAAAATAAGCTATTGTTACCTATTTGTCTGTGGAAGGTAAAAGTATCAATGGGTACGCCCAGATTGATTCTGGATCCTCCGCAAATTTTATTAATCCTGTGTTCTTTTCTGGTTTGGAGGTATGTCCCCTGCTGCTCCAGCGTCCTGTAAACGTCACTGGAGCAGACACTGCTCCCTTTGCCCAGGGGGACGTACGATATGTGACCCCATGCCTGGAAGCTAAGGTGGGGTCGGTCCATGTTGAAAGTCTTGATTTTCTTCTTATGCATAATTTGCCATCAGATGTTATTCTGGGGTTATCATGGTTGGAGACACATAATCCAGTTTTTGAGGAACTGGTCTGGTGGGGGCCTGGATGTGATTCTCATTGTATTGCTGTGTCTCTCTCAGGATGCTCTCCTGAGGAAGGAGAAATCCCGGAATTTTTGTCAGACTATGCTGATGTCTTTGATGAGAAGGTGGTAGAGGTCTTGCCACCCCACAGACCGTATGACTGCGCCATAGATTTAGTTCCTGGTGTCAAATACCCGCAAGGTCGCATTTTTAACTTGTCCTGCCCTGAGAGGGAAGCTAGGCGGGAATACATTAAAGACAGTCTACGTAAAGGTCATATCCATCCCTCCTCTTCCCCCATGGGGGCAGGGTTCTTTTTTGTGGGTAAAAAAGACGGGGGTCTCCGGCCTTGTATTGACTATCGGGAACTAAATAAAATCACTGTTAAGAATCAACATTCGCTGCCCCTAATCCCCGATTTGTTCAATCAGATTGTGGGTGCTAAATGGTTTTCGAAGATCGACCTGCGGGGGGCATATAATTTAATTTGCATCAGGGAAGGTGATGAATGGAAGACCGCATTTAACACCCCAGAGGGTCACTTCGAGTATCTCGTCATGCCTTTTGGGTTGTCTTCCAACACTTTGTTAACGACATTTTTCGGGAACACCTTGGTCGTTTCCTTGTTTTATATCTTGATGATATTCTGGTGTTTTCCTCAGACAAGTCGACTCATTTGCAGCATGTTTGTACTGTAATAGAGCTTCTGAGACATAATAATCTTTGTGCCAAGTTGTCGAAGTGCCAGTTTGGTATTCAAAAGGTCTGTTTCTGGGTTGTAATATTAACCCTGATTTGTTTAGTATGGATCCCATCAAAGTAGCAGCCATTGAGAATTGGGAGCGACCTGGCAACCTGAAGACCTTACAAAGGTTTTTAGGTTTTGCTAATTATTATAGAAAATTCATCAAGGGTTTTTCTATCATAGCCAAACCTCTTACAGATTTGACCAAAAAGGGGGCAGATCTGGTACATTGGTCCACAGAGGCTATCAAGGCCTTCGACACACTTCGGCACTGCTTTTCAGAGGCTCCAGTTTTGATTCAGCCGGATTTTGAGCGCCCATTCATTGTTGAAGTGGACGCATCCGAGGTAGGGGTGGGAGCAGTCTTGTCACAAGGATCAGACACCCTTACCAACCTCCGGCCAGTTGCGTACTTCTCGAGAAAATTCTCGCAAGCAGAACGCAACTATGATATTGGTAATCGGGAATTACTAGCCATTTAGATGGCATTTGATGAGTGGAGGCACTTCTTAGAAGGTGCCAAGCATAAGGTTACTGTACTAACTGACCACAAAAACTTTGTATATCTCGATACTGCCAAGCGTCTTTATCCACGTCAGGCCCGGTGGGCCTTATTCTTTGCTGGATTCAACTTTGAGATCACCTATCGATCTGGTTCTCGCAATATCAGGGCTGACGCCCTCTTCCGCAGTTTTGATCTCGAAGACAGTTCCGAAAATCAGGTCGATACAATTTTAAGGCCCGGGGTTGTGGTGTCCGTCCTGCAACCAGACCTGGTGACACTAATCACGCAGTCACAAGACCTAGCCCCCCATAACACACCTGAATCTCTCCTCTTTGTGCCGCCGAATCTTCGTCTCCGAGTGTTGGAGGAGATCCATAGTTCTGTGTTGGCAGGGCATCCGGGAGTGGCAGGTACCAAGTACTTGCTCTCGCGTCACCTTTGGTAAAATAAATAATAATAAATAATTTGTTGAAGCCTGGGAAATCTGTGCTAGGTCTAAGGTTCCCCGTAGACCACCGGTGGGTCTATTACATCCCCTGCCGGTTCCTACGAGACCTTGGACGCATTTATCCATGGATTTTATTACAGATTTACCTGTGTATAGGAGTAAGACGGTCATTTGGGTGGTGGTGGATCGTCTCTCTAAAATGTGTTACCTCATCCCACTACGTAAACTCCCAAGTGCTCGCTTACTAGCCACGCTGTTTGTCAATCATGTTCTGCGCTTGCATGGGGTACCGAAGAACATTGTTTCCGACAGAGGGGTCCAGTTTGTTGCTAAGTTTTGGAGAGAATTTTGTGGTAAATTGGGTACCTTGTTATCCTTCTCTTCTGCCTTTCATCCCCAGACCAATGGACAGACTGAGCGGGTCAACCAGTCACTGGAACAATTTCTAAGGTGTTTAGTGTCAGATACTCAAGACAAATGGCGTGATTTCATTTCCCTCGCCGAATTTGCAATCAATAACCATGAGCAACGTTCTACCAAAATGTCGCCATTTTTTTGTAATTATGGTTTTAATCCCAGATACTCATCCGTTCACTCCGCTGAGTCTGTAAACCCCTCTGCTGAAGCTATTTTTTCGAAACTGTGCACAGTTTGGGCCCAAGCTCATCAGAGCTTGGTTAAAGCCCAAGAATCTTACCGAAAGTATGCTAACAAAAGACGCATATCTGGCCACCAATATGCAGTAGGTGATAAGGTCTGGCTCTCTACCAAGAATCTCAAACTAAGGGTACAATCCGGGAAACTAGCACCCAAATACATCGGCCATATACCATTCTGGAAATCATTAATCCTGTTACTTTCAGACTTAAACTGCCTACATCTTTAAGAATTCTGTGTTTCACAAAGCTCTGTTAAACTGGATAAAAAGAAGAAAAAATACTGCGGGAGCGGCTAGGTCCTTAACAATGAAAACTCCAACAAAAAAAGGAACCAAAGAAAAAAGAAACACACTTACACTTGGTGAGTGGTGCAAACACCACTCACAAAGATACAACGGCCATATACATGGATCTGATGATTTCCGCCGGGATCGCTGCACCCTCCGGACACTGATAAGAGCTCCGGCTCATATAAGCAGAAGGAAGCAGCAACACGTACAAGAAAGAACAAAAGTGGGGAGCGATCAACTTCAAAACCAGCTCTATTATGCAATCAAAGGAAAGGTAAAGATAAACCAATGTTCACTCACTTCTCGGAGGGGAGATCGACCTACTCCCCTCCGTTGCCCGGATAGCTTGTATTAAGAAAGGCAATATTCTGCTGCTTGAAGTCCTCCCAGAGTCTTCAGTTGCGGCCTGTGTATTACGAATACCTGTAGTGATCCTCCCGGGTGAGTTCTCCCTACACTTCCCTTATTAACCCCCTCCTTTCATACTCGTTCTATTGTTTCATTTAGCCCATTTGGTACTAAAGTATTGAGTTTAAATATCCAATAGCTTTCTCTTTTACATAATTTTGCAAATCTGTTCAGTGAGAAATGTATTTGCTCTATTGGGAATACTTTCAGTAGGCTATCGTCAGCATTATGAAACATAGCGAAATGACGGGACACACTATGTTTCCCGTATTTATGTTTAATGTTAAAACGATGTGTATTAAATCTTTTGCGTAGCGTTTGACTAGTTCTACCTACGTACTGGAGGCCACACGGGCACTCCAGCACGTAGATCACATATTCTGATCCATAGTTTAAGTGATCTTTAATATCTATTTTTTCTTTGGAGATCCTGCTTTCAATGCTTTTCGTATTATTCTCTAAATAGTGACATGTTTTACACATTTTTTATTGCATTTAAAGATACCAATGCAGTGTCCCAGAACATGCAGACTACTACTCCTATTATGGCCATTTCTCTTGCTGTGTCAATGCCTGTTCTGGTAAGGGTTTGCACTGCAACTGCTGCTGGTTTTCCCCTAGTATTCTCTGGTAATGTGCATTCTCATGTGTATTCTCATGTATTCCTGTGTATTATTGCATTGTACAGTGGTATGCAAGGCTGTTGATCACGTGACCGTGCCAGTGCCCTGTAACCATGGTTCCTCCAATGGCCGACTAGCTCTGGCCAGGAGCAACAATGTGACCTCCCACTTCCTCCTAACAAGTGAGTCTTCCCCCTGCTTCCAAGCAAGGAGGATGTGTGTCGTCCCTCTGCTGCCTCAGAGGAGTTGGGCTTCTTCTCTGCAGCTCCCACTTCACCACTAGAAGTGTGGATCAGGTGCTCTGCTATATTCAAGTCTTCGGCTGTATCTGCCTGCTCAAGTGTCCGGAGTCTTCTCTCTCATCTGGGTGTCATTCCGTTATCTCTCCTCATCGCTGCAAGGATTCACAGCAAGTATTACTCTCAAGCTAATCCACCCAGCAACGCTATTTCTCTCATACTCCTACTCCCATCATCCGGCACGTATTCTCACAGCCTATGCAGCACCACTCCTGCTTTATTTGTCAAAGCCTGCTATATACCCGGTTGCATCCGGAGAGACTGTTGCTACTAGTTACCTCATCTATAATAAAACCACTGTTACTGAACCCTGGCATTGGTGTCCACTAACTGGTGCCCTGACTAAGTGCAGCGAAGAATCCCATGCCCATCATCACCCGCAGATTCCACAGACCGGCCATACAGCTGTGCTGCTCTCAGGCCTATACCGTGACAAGTATAACCCCTGCAGCTGCCCCGGTCATTGCCCGCTCATAACACCAGCACTGCGGAAGTGGCCCCCAGGGGCCAGGGCATCGCACCAATATTTTCTTTTTTTGTTTTTACCATATTTATTTGTTTTTTTCTTTTTAACTCTGGGTATGAGCTCTGTTAAAGAAATATGTGCCGCCGGTGTTCCCATCACTTCCTCCTGCCCCACTTGTCATCCAGGGTGAGTTGGAATATGAGGTGGAGAGAATTCTGGATTCTGGATTCCCGTTGGGTACAGGGATCATTACAGTACTTGGTCCACTAGAAGGGCTTCGGACCAGAGGAGCGTACATGGATGGCACTTAGGGACGTGCACGCTCCTCAGTTGCTCCGACGATACCATGCTCAGAACCCGTTTAAGCCCGGTCCAGTGGATAAGGTTCCTGAGGCCCCTCATAAGAGGGGGGGTTGTGTCAGGAACTTACCTTACCTGGCTCCAGCGGCGTCTCCTTCCAGCTCGGCTCCGGCGGTCCCTAGCAACCTGGGACGCCGTGGTCTTCTGCTTGCTTACTCGTGTTCCTGACCTCCCGCCTGACCTGTGACTATTCTTTGTATGACGATTTTGTACCACGTTGCCCGTGTGGTTTGACTCAGCTTGTTCACTACTCTCTATTGTGTTTTGTCCATCTGTCGTGTTTTGTGTTCCACGTACTCAGAGCAGGGAACGTCTTTGTGGTTGTCCGCGACCGCCTAGGGTCGACTGAGGCAATTAGGCAGGGACAGTGGGTGGTTCAGATCAGGGCCCACTGTCTGGTTGTGTTTGTCCGTTCCTGACAGCAGGATTGTGTATGCACTTAATTAATTAAGCTTCTGGTTTTTGCACACACACACTTATGGTCTGCAGTCAGCAGGGAAGGGGGCTCAAACTTTACACTACAGGTATACAGGACCCCAGAACTATACACTACAGGTATACAGTACCTCCACCAACTATATACTACAGGTATACTTGACCTCTACTAACACTGTCAATGTTGTATATAACCAGGCTCAGCATAACACTACCAATGTTAGACATAACCAGGCTGTATAAAACACTGCCAATGTTGTATATAACCAGGCTGTAAAAAAACTCTGCTAATGTTGTAAATAACCAGGCTGTATATAACACTGCTAACATTGTATACAATCAGGCTGTATATAACTCTGCCAATGTTGTATATAACCAGGCTGTATATAACACTGCCAACGTTGTATACAATCAGGCTGTATATAACACTGCCAATTTTGTAAATAACCAGGCTCAGTATAACACTGTTAATGTATATAACCAGGCTCTGTATATAAAACTGACAATGTTGTATATAACCAGGCTCTGTATACAGTCTGATCACATGACATCTCAGTTTGGCTATTAGTCTATTCCAAGTGTAAACAGCGGAACCTCCGTGCAGACGCACAGTCCTCCACCGGGTTGGCCTGTACCCAGTACTTCATCCAAAAAAAAGTTGCAATTGAAGACAGCGTCCTAAAGTATCAAAAAATATTATCCTTTATTTTGCCATATGCGTATAAAAATACAACGTTTCGGCCCTTTAAAACATATTGAGCCTTTCTCAAGTATGTTTTAAAGGGCCGAAACGTTGTATTTTTATATGCATATGGCAAAATAAAGGATAATATTTTTTGATACTTTAGGACGCTGTCTTCAATTGCAACTTTTTGCAGTTTGGCTATTAGGTATTTGGGATGTTTAAAGTTTTTAGTTTATTTCTAATGTGCATAAGCTCAATTTTCAAAAACAGTGCAGAACTGTCAGGGTATATAGCGTATAAAGGGGTATATAGGGCTCCTGGCGATTTCCCTTTAAACAAAAAAAATACAAGGGCATAAATTTGCCTCCTAGGCAACCTTGGAACAAGTCTAATTAACACACTGTCACTTTATACCTGGGCAGCGCCGGGTACATTTTCTAGTAATTAATATTTTTGACCTTACAGACCCCTCTTACCACAAAGGCCTTGCCTTAGCTACCACACTGCTCCCTGCCTTGTTTGGGCTTTCCATGAGCCACTTTCACCTTGTTTCCTCCTGACCCCTAACCTTATAGACCAACCGATCTAATTAGCAACCTGAGTTGAACCAAAGCCGTCTACTTTTGTGTAGTGTCCCAGTACAGGCGTGCCCCTAAGTCTTTTTTCATATTCAAATCTCTTTAATTAATATCAAAAAGAAGTACAGGATATATTGAACAAAACAGAAACCAATCGAAATAACAGAAATGAGTGAGGAACACACATTCCAGAGCTAAATACCTAAAAAACATTATGTGATCAAGTAATGCCGGATTCCTAGAGGCAACAGCCCTGCAAATGTAGCAACAGAAATCACAGTGAAAGAAGAAACTCGAGAGGGCGTTGCCAATAGGCAAAACTGAAGTTTACATTTCAAACCACATAACAAAATCCTTGTATAAACGGATAACAACAATAAAGAGGAAAGAAAAAGAGAGAAGAAAAACAAAAGATTAGAAGGGGAGAACAGCCAATCAGCAGTGGCGTAGCTACCATAGAGGCAGGGAAGGCAGTTGCTATGGGGTCCGTGGAGGGAGGGGGCCAAGGGAGGATAAGAGCCTCCTGTGTCCTTTTGCTTAACCCCTTATTTACTGCAGTGTGTAAGTGACGCAGTGTTCTCTAACAAGCTGCAAAACAAAAAAGGGTTAATACAGAAGACAATTAGCTCTCTGCCTGACTACTCTGATAACCTCTGACCTCTGTTCTCTGAGTTCCTGCAGAGGTCAGGGGTTATCAGTGCAGGAGTAGCAAAGGAGAGAGCTAATTGTGCAGTATACAATGAAGAATCGCATGCCCAGCCTCTGCATGGTCAGGAGCCCGGTTCTCAGCTGTGTTACCCTTGTGTCAAAACCGTGACAATCCTCTGCTCAGCAGCTGCTCCAGCTCCTGCCAGTAACTACACCTATCAGCAGAGAGGCCCCTAGGGGCTTGGGCATCGCATTTCTTGCGTCACAAACAGGATTACGGATTAAGTTGTGCCTGCTCCAAACACCCCAAAAGTGTACTACAACCCTCAGAAAGACTTTGCTACCGGTGGTGTTGCTATGGGAGTTATAGAAGTGCCCCGCACCCATGTCCAGGAGGAAAATGTTTATTGCATTTTATTGGGGCCTACTGTGGTAGAATTACTGACTGCGCCATACCCCGGATGGGAGGGGATTAACCGCCATGCCTCCAAAGCACGGGAATCGCCCGGCGCCATAGACTTTACTGTGAGTCCCCCTGACTGGCTGCCCATGCAGATTGACGCCACAGTTGCTGGCCAGATTGTCGGACTGGAACTTCAGCCTCTGCACTTCGCCTCTTCCCAGGTCCTCAAGACTACGCCAGTGCGCAGCAAAATGACGGCCCACGAGAAACGTTTGCCTGCAGCCCCAGCTCCTGTGATACTGGAGCTGCCGGAGAGCTTACTGCCACTCGATCCTGCCTGCCTGCTAGCACCACTCTCATCCTACAGCGACACCAGCTGGGGCGTTGCCCCGTTGGACGACGGAAGTCCTAGCCGGGACTACATCCCGGCCTCTGCTGATCAGAATGAGGGGCCCACACCTGAGACCAGCATTTCTCCGGGACCGGTCACTCCAGCACCGCTGACTTCGCTTCTTCTACCGGAGGGTCCTTATCACCGGACAGCGAGCAGATTGTAAGTGGACCGACTCCGTTGTCCTCAGGCCCCGGCCCTAAAGGGAAAACCTCTGTCAAGGCCTCACTATCCCCAGCGCTGTGGCAACCTCCAGGGCGTGATTCTCCGCCCTTACTGCAATGGGTGTTCGGCCAGAAGCCCAAGATTATGCAGCTGATTGAGGATATTCAGCGCGCCCCCTCTGCCCTGCCGCCTGCCTCTAAAGCTGCGACCGCCATGCCCACCGCTGCACCTGCAGCTCCTACTACAGCGGGGCAGTCCACAGCAGCTAATACTGCTTCTTCCACAGCCGTGGCTAAAGCCACCAACGCTTCTACTACCGTCACCTATAATGTGGCCCCTGTCATAATGTGACCCCCAGCATTGTGGTCACCACTGCATCCAGCGATGCTTCTGCTTTAGGCCCTCCACGCCACTACTACCCGTGGCAAAAGAAGAAGAAGAAGAAGCCTACTCAGGGTCCTCCTGCATCCTTTCATTAAGCTTCACTACAGCAAGCAAAGTTCTTGACTGTTTATATTAATATAATGTTTTGTTTTAGGTTTGGAACAGTTCTCTGCAACGTTTAAGGTTCGCACCTGGTCCGCCTGACCAAGAACTTCGTTTCTCATCCAGCTATGTGCTGAAGGACACTCAAATTGTTACACTGTTCTCTAGTGCCTGTCCCAGAGCCTTTACATGGACGATGGTCTACCTAACAGCGACACTTACCCAGTTCTTCCTAAAGCACTTTTCATGAGTATGTGATTATCAAGGTTTATTATTGCACTTCAGTGGTCAAAAGTCTATTTTCATATCAGAGTCATATCTATATATTTCCTACCTCTGAGTAAGCAGAAAAGTCATTCAGATAGTCTCAGAGTTAAGTGTGTCTTTTGAAAAAGTATATCTTCTCATAGAGTATATTCTCATATCAAAGTCAGATATTTTTCCTCCTCCTCTGAGTAAGAAGTCAGTATATATCTATAGTCTCAGAGAAAGTCCATTTTCTAAAAAGTCTATTTTCTAAAGAGTGTATTTTCTCACAAGGGTATTCTATTTCCTTCGTATATTGTATTATTGTGTTATCCACTGGGAAGATTCCTTTGAGCCAGTCTTCTCCTCTGGACCTCGCAGTGTTTTGTTTCTTTATGTTCCCTTCCTTGTGTCTCCATTGTTTGTTTATCCCTGTCTTGTCCCCAACACACAGTAGTCGTTACACAGTCACACTCAACATGTACATTTGTTCATACACACTGCACCTTGGATACCTTTTTCGTGCGTCTGGCCTATTGAGTAATTGTGTTGTATGATTGACTGGTATGTATGGCGCGCCAAATGTATGTTTGCTTTTGTTATTTTCTTCTTTCTCTTCCAGGTGTCCAAGTCACTTCACACAGACACCCAAGGCAGTTCACAGGTCTTCACGTTTCTTTTTTCCAGTAGGGTAACTCATTTCATTGGAAACCTACTGTCTAACTGGCTGGAATATTGAGGTTCCCCCGCCAGCAGTTAAGTAGTCCTGACTTCCATGTCCGATGGTCCACGCACTAACTACCTGTAACCAGAGTACGTTAGGCACCCCTAGGTGAAGTCCTACCACTAGGGTTTTCTTTCTCTTCACATCTTCTCTTGTCACCTGTGCCTTGAGCGTGGGAAACACACACCTACATACTCACACTCACATTCCTTCCTTTCGTCTTGTTGTCTTGGTCCTTTATGTTCCTTCGGCCACAACTTGTGGTTCGCAGAGGTCGGCTCATTTCTAGTAGGGAGGTATGCAGTGTCCCGGAACAGGGTTCCTTCTCTTATTATTTCCTTCAAAGTGTATCCTTATATCTGAGTCAGTCAGTATTTTACTGCCTCTGTTCTGGAAAGCTATGGTTCACTGCAAACTGTGTGTATTGTTTAACCCCTCGCAGTGTTGAGGTCTGCCATTCCATTCATTTCTTGTATGCATATTCAGTTATCAGTGCCTAAAGGTATTATGTCGCCCCCCCAGTGTTCAAGTATGGTACTTCCCATGAAAGAAACAGCAAAAGCAAGGGAAATTCAGCTCACCCAAGTCCATAAGCCTGTATATGCCAACCCTCGGTGGAGCATGGATGCCGATGGGCCAACTCCCATCCAGAAATGTAGGTGCAGTGTGCAAAAGCAGCAATGTGAATCCAGCTCCAGCCAGTGTGATAAAAATCCAAATTTATTCAAAGATTTATGATTAAAAATACATGGACGTCCACACAAGGAAAAACCGACGCGTTTCAGAGCCTAAGCTCCTTAGTTATGACTTCCACAGACTACATTTCATTATTTATAGCCATTAGTAATTGGAGCACCTGGGGTTTGGTACCGCCCGCAAAGGGAGTTGTAACCACAACCTCATTACAAAAGCAAACATAGGAAAAAAACACAGACAGTGAACACAACTCATAACAAAGTAAACAGTCAGTAGTAGCAAAATATAATAAATTAATAAATATTGGCTAAATCATTTTTCATATTCAAGCCTTTTGGATTGCGAGTCTCCAGTTCAAGTATCCAAAACGCCAAGACATATCTCCTGAGTGACAGTTCACAAAATGTTTAGTAAGACCGGAGAAGGATCTATTGGAGAGGAGTCTGGAGGCCACAGAGACATCCGAGATATGTTCGGCGAGGCGTTTTTTTAACTTCCTGGAGTTACATCCGACATATTGGAGTGAACATTTCGTACATTCTGCAAGGTAAATGACATATTTAGGATCACAGTTAATGAAGGACTTTATACAAAATTTCTTACAATTAGCAGTGGATCTGAATGTTTTTGTTTTTGGAACAAACTTACATACAGAACATCTACTGGATGCACACGGAAAAAAAACCCTTAATGGATAGCCAAGCAGGGGCGTTGCTAGGGTCCTAAAACATCCGGGGCCCGGGCCCTGTGAGTGCCGTCATAAGCGCTTAGCGAAGGAGCCCGATGCAGAAGCTAGTAACCCCAATGACTGCTCAATTAGTCCTGCTCTATTGCCTCCACTCTTAATAACTGTGGCTAAGCAGGCACAGACAGCTCCTTCACAGCTCCCCCTGTACACACAGCCTCTGGGAGGTCTGCCCTAGCTCCTATCCTCTAGGCCAGTGTTTCCCAACCTTTTCTACCTCGGGGAACTCCTACCAGATAACGTTCTACAAAATGCAAAAACCTCATTCAGTGACTCACAGGTGACGTCTTCTTTGATCTGAGTTGTTCTCTTTCCCTTTTCCTCTCCATCCGGCCCAAACCACCATGATGATTTCTTTCAGTTGCAATTCATCTCTTCAGAACCTGCCAGACAAACATCTCAGGCTCTGCACTTTTCCTTCAATTTCCTTCCCTTTTCCCCTCCTATAGGCTCCCATACAGTAGTTATTCCACTACCTGGTGTCAGTGAGTAGGTAGGTAAGTATGTTGCCCCCTGTAGGTAGGATACTCTGCTGTGCCCCCAAATAGTAATAATGTCCAGTGTTGTGCCCTATAGTAACAATGCCTCCTGCTGTATTACCCCACATTGTAAAATGTCCCCCTGCTGTGTACCCTTATATAGTAATAATGCCCTCTGCTGTGCCCTATATAGTTATTATGCCCCCTGCTGTACCCTCCATATAGTAATAATGCACCCTCTGCTGTGCCTCCTATGTAGTAATAATGCCTCCTGCTGTACCCTCCATATAGTAATACCCCCTCTGCTGTGCCTCCTATATAGTAATAATGCGCCTGCTGTACATACCATAGTAATAAAGTTCCCATCCTGCCTGCAATTAACCCGACTGCCATCCCCAAACACACTACCCCACCTGACCCCTTCCACCCACACACACTACCCCACCTCACCTTCTCCACCCACACACACTACCCCACCCGGCCCCCTCTTTTCCCCATGCTTCTCCCCCCCCCCCCCCGCTTCTCTCCCCTATGCTTCTCTCCCCAATACTTCTCCCCCCTGCTTTTCTCCCCCATACTTCTTCCCCTTGCTTCTCTCCCCATACTTCTCACCCCTGCTTCTCTCCCCCATACATCTCTTCCCCGTGCTTCTCTTCCCTGCTTCTATCCCCCATACTTCTCCCCTGTGCTTCTCTCCCCTGCTTTTCCCCCCATAATTCTCCCCCCTGCTTCTCTCCTCTGCTTCTCTCCCCCATACTTCTCCCCCCACTTCTCTCTCCCATGCTTCTCCCCCCATATTTCTCCCCCATACTTCTTCCCTGCTTCTCTCCCCCCTGCTTTTCCTCCCATGCTTCTCTACCCTGCTTCTCTCCCCCCATGCTTCTCTCCCCCATGCTTTTCTCCCCCATATGCTTCTCTCCCCCATGCTTCTCTCCCCCATGCTTCTCTCCCCCATATGCTTCTCTCCCCCATATGCTTCTCTCCACCATGCTTTTCTTCCCCCATGCTTTTCTCCCCCATATGCTTCTCTCCACCATGCTTTTCTTCCCCCATATGCTTCTTTCCCCCCATGCTTCTCTCCCCCATGCTTTTCTCCCCCCATGCTTCTCTCCCCCATATTTTTCTCCCCCCTTGCTTCTCTTCCCCCATATGCTTCTCTCCCCCATGCTTTTCTCCCCCATGCTTTTCTCCCCCCATGATTTTCTCCCCCATATGCTTCTCTCCCCCATGCTTTTCTCCCACATATGCTTCTCTCCCCCATATGCTTCTCTCCTCCATGCTTTTCTCCCACATATGCTTCTCTCCACCATGCTTTTCTTCCCCCTTGCTTTTCTCCCCCATATTCTTTTCTCCCCCATATGCTTCTCTACACCATGCTTTTCTTCCCCCTTGCTTCTCTTCCCCCATGCTTTTCTCCCCCCATGCTTCTCTCCCCCATATGCTTCTCTCCCACATATGCTTCTCTCCCCCATGCTTTTCTCCCCCATATGCTTCTCTCCCCCATGCTTTTCTCCCACATATGCTTCTCTCCACCATGCTTCTCTCCCCCATATGCTTTTCTCCCCCATATGCTTCTCTACACCATGCTTTTCTTCCCCCTTGCTTCTCTTCCCCCATGCTTTTCTCCCCCCATGCTTCTCTCCCCCATGCTTTTCTCCCCCCATGATTCTCTCCCCCATGCTTTTCTCCCCCCATGCTTCTCTCCACCATGCTTTTCTTCCCCCTTGCTTCTCTTCCCCCATGCTTTTCTCCCCCCATGCTTCTCTCCCCCATGCTTTTCTCCCCCCATGCTTCTCTCCACCATGCTTTTCTTCCCCCTTGCTTCTCTTCCCCCATATGCTTTTCTCCCCCATATGCTTCTCTACACCACGCTTTTCTCCCCCCTTGCTCCTCTCCCCCAGATACTTCTCTCCCCCGTGGTCCTCTCCCCCATACCTCTCTTCCCCCATGCCTCCTCACCTCCACAGTCACCTCCACCTTACCTCACCTCCACCGAGTTTCACCTACTGGCCGCTCGTAGCGGCCGCCGGATGTGCTGCGCTGCGGCGGGCCGTGGTGTACGCATCCAATCAGCGCGTGCGCCACGGCCCGCCGCAGCGGCCCCGCACTTCCGGTCTCCGCTGGATTGGAGCAGCATGCACGGCGGGCGCTACGGGTGGGCAGTAGATAAGATGAGCAGCTGGCGAGGCGGGCAGCAGCCGCGATCTGCGAGCCAGATGCGGCCATCAAAAGAGCCGCATCTGGCTCGCAAGAGCGGGGCTGAAGAAATCCGGGGCAGCAGGCATTTTATTCGGGGCATGAGCCCCGAATAAAACTGCCTAGCGACGCCACTGTAGCCAAGTATTGTGTTGTGTGTCAGAAAGAACACTAGGGGACAACACATTTGCTTATGACTTTCAACGTTTGGCCACGCATTTAATCCTTCCAGACAAAATGGACGCACAATCCGAATCCCCCATAAGAACTGGTAAATGTTTGTATATAATATTGCTTTGCTTAAGAGGTGTGAGAGCTACTTTGCATATTCTATCTTCCCAGAATTCCTAGTGGAGCAGCAATGGTCTGTAAGTCTCCACACGTCCTTGAGACGGGCTCTCCTTAAGGAGAGTCATTACCCCTTTGACCTATATAATATTGCGAATGCTAGGGAACTGGACACTAAACGGGGTGGAAAATACAAGGGGTGCTATAGGTTCCCGATGGTGAACTCGTGTGGACCTGTCCTGTAGATGGTAATTTCGATTGTGGGATTCCGCAATAGCTCGAGCCCTACGTATGACATCATTTTTATAACCACGATTAGTGAGTCTCAACTGTAGGTTGTCACTGCTAACCTGATATGCACTGTCATTGGAACATGCACAGCGGGCTGGGCCGGGGGGCAGGGTGGCATATGCCCCCCGGGCCGGTCCCCCCAGGACACTTAAGGGCCGCAGAGGCCGGATATTAATTTGGCCGCTCTGCCTCTTTAAGGCTCCCGGAAGTAGCGGCCGCTGCACTGTGACGCTGTCTCTCTCTCACACTTCTCTTCACTTCATTGGTGGTGCAGGCAGCCTGCTGCATCAGGGAGTGAAGAGAAGTGCACTGCCCATGAAGGAGGGAGAGGAGGACGCCTGCTGGGAGAGGAACCGCCCACTGTGCTGACAGGTATCTGGGGAGGGGGTCTGGGGGGGTTACTGTATAGTATTGGGGTCTGTAAGCTGTAAGACACCAATACAATACAGTAGCCTAGGACTGGCTGGAGCAGAGGACACTCACCTTCCTGTCCGGCCAGCCAGCTTCCACTCCGTGATTCTGCAGTGTGATTAGCCGGGCCTGCTCCACTCTGCTCTGGTCAGACCTGATTAGAAGAGGCCAGAACAGAAGAGAAGCATGGACCTGCTAGTGAGTATATTGGGGAGGTAGGGGGGCATTGTGCTTTGTTCTGTAACATGTGACTCTCCAGTTCTTGCATGACTACAACTCCCATTATACCTGGGTGGCAGGACATGATGAGAGTTGTAGTTTGGTAACAGCTGAGGAGCCACTTGTTAGAAAGCAATCATTTAGGGGTACAGTTTATTTAGTAGTGTTCCCTAACATGTGACTCCTCAGTGCAAAACTACAACTCCCACCATGCCCTGGTGGCAGGAGATAATAGGGATGGTAGTTTAGGAACAGCAGGAGGGTCACATGTTGGAGAACACTTCACTAAATAAACTGTACCCCTAAATGATTGCTTCCTAACAGTAGCTCCTCAGCTGTTACCAAACTACAACTCCCACCATGCCCTGCTGGCCAGATATAATGGGAGTTCTAGTTTAGGAACAGCAGGAGGGTCACATATTGGAAAACACCACACTAAATAAACAGTACCCATAAATCATTGCTTCCCAACCAGTGGCTCCTCAGCTGTTACTAAACTACAACTCTCATCATGCCTTGCCACCAGGGTACAATGGAAGGTGTAGTTTTGCCGCCACTGGTAGGGAAACAATAATTGATGGGGGGGCAGTTTAATTAGTATAGTGTTCTCCAACATGTGACTCTCCAGCCGTTACAAGAATAGAACTCCCCTCATGTCCTGCTGACATAATGGAGGTTGTAGTTTAGGAACAGCTGAGGGGCCACTGGTTGGAAAACAATGATTTAGGGGAGACAGTGGTACAGTACATTAGAGGGGACAGTGGTACAGTACATTAGAGTGGACAGTGGTGCAGGACATTAGAGGACAGTGGTACAGAACATTAGAGAGGACAATGGTACAGTACATTAGAGAGGACAGTGGTACAGTACATTAGAGAGGACAGTGGTACAGTACATTAGAGGACAGTGGTACAGTACATTAGAGAGGACAGTGGTACAGTACATTAGAAGGGACAGTGGTACAGTACATTAGAGGGGACAGTGGTACAGTACATTAGAGGGGACAGTGGTACAGTACATTAGAGGACAGTGGTACAGTACATTAGAGAGGACAGTGGTACAGTACATTAGAGGGGACAGTGGTACAGTACATTAGAGGACAGTGGTACAGTACTTTGGGAGGGTCAGTGGTACAGTACATTAGAGAGGACAGTGGTACAGGACATTAGAGAGGAAAGTGGTACAGTACATTAGAGGGGACAGTGGTACAGTACATTAGAGTGGACAGTGGTACAGGACATTAGAGGACAGTGGTACAGTACATTAGAGAGGACAGTGGTACAGTACATTAGAGTGGACAGTGGTACAGGACATTAGAGGACAGTGGTACAGTACATTAGAGAGGACAGTGGTACAGTACATTAGAGTGGACAGTGGTACAGGACATTAAAGGACAGTGGTACAGTACATTAGAGAGGACAGTGGTACAGTACATTAGAGTGGACAGTGGTACAGTACATTAGAGAGGACAGTGGTACAGTACATTAGAGAGGACAGTGGTACATTACATTAGAGTGGACAGTGGTACAGTACATTAGAGGAGACAGTGGTACAGTACATTTGAGGAGACAGTGGTACAGTACATTAGAGGGGACAGTGGTACAGTACATTAGAGAGGACAGTGGAACAGTACATTAGAGGGGACAGTGGTACAGTACATTAGAGGGGACAGTGGTACAGTACATTAGAGGGGACAGTGGTACAGTACATTAGAGGACAGTGGTACAGTACATTAGAGAGGACAGTGGTACAGTACATTAGAAGGGACAGTGGTACAGTACATTAGAGGGGACAGTGGTACAGTACATTAGAGGGGACAGTGGTACAGTACATTAGAGGACAGTGGTACAGTACATTAGAGAGGACAGTGGTACAGTACATTAGAGGGGACAGTGGTACAGTACATTAGAGGACAGTGGTACAGTACTTTGGGAGGGTCAGTGGTACAGTACATTAGAGAGGACAGTGGTACAGTACATTAGAGGACAGCGGTACAGTACATTAGAGGACAGTGGTACAGTACATTAGAGGGGACAGTGGTACAGTACATTAGAGGGGACAGTGGTACCATACATTAGAGGGGACAGCGGTACAGTACATTAGATAGGACAGCGGTACAGTACATTAGAGAGGACAGTGGTACAGTACATTAGATAGGACAGCGGTACAGTACATTAGAGAGGACAGTGGTACAGTACATTAGAGGGGACAGTGGTACAGTACATTAGACAGGACAGTGGTAGAGTACATTAGAGAGGGCAGAGGCACAGTACATTAGAGGGGACAGTGGTACAGTACATTAGATAGGACAGTGGTACAGTACATTAGAGAGAACAATGGTACAGTACATTAGAGGGGACAGTGGTACAGTACATCAGAGGGGACAGTGGTACAGTACATTAGAGAGGACAATGGTACAGTACATTAGAGGGGACAGTGGTACAGTACATTAGAGGGGACAGTGGTACAGTACATTAGAGGACAGTGGTGCAGTACATTAGAGGGGACAGTGGTACAGTACATTAGAGGGGACAGTGGTACAGTACATTAGAGAGCACAGTGGTACAGTACATTAGAGGACAGTGGTACAGTACATTAGAGAGGACAGTGGTACAGTACATTAGAGTGGACAGTGGTACAGGACATTAGAGGACAGTGGTACAGTACATTAGAGAGGACAGTGGTACAGTACATTAGAGGGGACAGTGGTACAGTACATTAGAGGACAGTGGTACAGTACTTTGGGAGGGTCAGTGGTACAGTACATTAGAGAGGACAGTGGTACAGGACATTAGAGAGGAAAGTGGTACAGTACATTAGAGGGGACAGTGGTACAGTACATTAGAGTGGACAGTGGTACAGTACATTAGAGGGGACAGTGGTACAGTACATTAGAGAGGACAGTGGTACAGTACATTAGAAGGGACAGTGGTCCAGTACATTAGAGGGGACAGTGGTACAGTACATTAGAGGGGACAGTGGTACAGTACATTAGAGGGGACAGTGGTACAGTACATTAGACAGGACAGTGGTACAGTACATTAGATAGGACAGCGGTACAGTACATTAGAGAGGACAGTGGTACAGTACATTAGAGAGGACAGTGGTACAGTACATTAGAGAGGACATTGGCACAGTACTTTAGAGGGGACAGTGAAACGGTACATTGGACGGCATAGGTTATATAGTTTATTAAGTAAGCAGTGGCAAACTACATTGTGGGCACAGTATAACACGGGGACAGTGGCACTATTTAATATAAACACAGTAAATAAGAGGCACAGTTTATCCAAGGGGGCGGTGGTACAGTTCATTAGGTCAAAGGGGTACCATTTATTTAGCACAAAGGGGGGGCTAACTGCAGATGGAAGCACAAAGTGAGGGCAAAAAGGGAGGGCACAACTACAGAGGGCAAAGAGAGGGAGCACAGCTACAGATGGGGCACAAAGAGGGGGTCTCATTACAGATGAGGGCACAAAGAAGGGGTCTTACTACAGATGAGGACACAAAGATGGATCCTAACTACAGATACAGGCATAAAGAAGGGATCTAAGTATAGAAAGAAGCACAGAAAAGGAAAACGACTACAGATTGGTCTTCAAAGAAGTCTCTGTTACTGTTTAAAGGCACTATGATAGAGAGTTTGTATAGAGGTGGTTAAAGGTGCTGTAAAAGTAAGGTCCTGAAGATGTTTGTCTGGCAGATGATGCTGTGATGATTTGTGGTTGGAAGAAGTCTTCATGATGGAAAAGAAAAGGAAACCTGACCGACTCTGATCAGAGAAGACGTCACCTGTGAGTCACTGGATGTGTCTGCACTGTACTTACACCTCTATTTGTTTGGGGGAATATTGGCCCCTGTGTGGTGAAGTGTAGTACCAGTATAGTAGTAATGCTTGTGGAGTGACGGTATTATTAAGGAACCATTTATAATGTAGTTACTGTGTGATTATAGTATGTGGTCATGGTGTGGGGGTATTATTGGTCCCTTTTATAGTAGTATTATTGGTTATATTAGTATACAGGGTTTGGTCAGTAATAGTATGATGTCCATGTCCATACCAGGTACAATCCAATCCAGAGCAGATTAAACTCTGGCCTTATATAAAAATCCTGGGCCAGGGGAACATAAAAAAGAATCTATACTTACTCAACCCCGTGCCCCTGCAGCACAGGGTCACCAGCTTTCTCACAGCTGCTGTTATCCTGTTCCTCACGTTCCTGCATTGTCATGTTCCGGCGGGAAGTACCCACTTGCCCCAGTGCGTGACATTGCAGGACCAGGAGCTGCAGGAGGCCGGTCTGTGAGCAGAGACGCTGTACTGCGGGGGCACAGGGACAGGTAAATATGGATTCTTTATTATGTTCCCCTCACCCCCTGCCTGCTTGGGATGTTTAGGTTCAGCAACAGTTCTCCTTTAAGTATATGTGCCCTGACGATTGTCCGCTACTCATGGGCCACTGCTGTGTGCTTGCCCCCCAGGCCAAAGTTTGCTAGCCAGCCCCTGCATGGAGTATGCCATTACCTGAGGTAGGTTTACGAAACAGGGAAGTAGAAATGCCCTTTGTTTCCGCTGTGAATAATCCATCCAAAAAGGAAATGCAAGCTGAATCACATTGGATAGTGAACTGTAAATTAAAACAATTGTTAAGAAAATTGTGAAAATCTTGGACATTAGCCCCGCCCCCTTGCCACACAAGGAGGAGGTCGTCTATATACCTGCCATACCACAGGATACAATCCAAGAAAGGTTTATGGCAGGCATATAGACAAGTCTCCTCCCAGTGGGCCATGTACAGATTGGAAATGGATGGTGAACACTTAGACCCCATTGGGCAGCCCTCAATCTGAAAATAGTAACAAGATTTAAAAGAGAAAAAATGATGTGTCAACAAAAATTCTGTAACGATTAGCATCTATTGTTTCAATGAATCTGCATAATTGCTATACTTATTCAAATAAAAAGAAAGTGATTGTAGGGCAAGATGGTGTGGGATACAGGTATATAAAGCAGACACATCACATGACATCCACATACATGATTCATGCCAGGGAATATGATCAGCAATGGCCAAGAGAGACTTGCTATCCCTGATGTATCCAGGTAAACGTGTGACCAATGGTTGAAGGAGGCTATCTAGTCATGCGCATAGTCGTTCACATAAAGAGCCTACCCCAGAAATAATTGGATGTAAAGGGGGCGGGAAGATACCCTTATGGACTTTAGATAATGCGTGAAACACAGGAATAAGTGGATGTTCTACAAGAAAATAATCATATTGTTTCTGGTTAATTACCTGCATGTCCAAACCCATTTTCAATATACCTTTGAGCTTGTCTTTAACTGTATTGGTGAAGTTATACGACACGGGTCTGTAGGTACGTGTATCAGATAACATGTGTAGAATCTCCCGTTCATATAACAAACGATCTAGCACAACTACAGATCCTCCTTTATCAGAGTTACGAATCAGAAAGTGTGAATTGCGACTTAGAGCATGTAACCCTTTCCATTCACTGGGGGTAAGGTTATCTTCGTCTATCCTGTCTTGAGTCTGTAAGTCACGTAAAACAGCTTCCACTCTCTGTTGGAATAAATTCATGCCATCACAGCGAGATTGTATTGGATAGAAGTTGTTGTTAGGGATCCTTGAGCGATTAAATGTAGTGCTCACCTGTTCCTCAATTTGGGTAGTCTCAGTCTGGAGATCCGTTAGAAGTTTCACAGTGGTCTGTTCCTGAAAATTAAAGGAGAAGTCCGGCGAAAATTATTTTTTTATATGTTATTACTTATGGAAAGTTATACAATTTTCTAATGTACATTAATTATGGGAAATGCTCATATACTGCTATTTCCCTTAATTTAGTGTATCAGGAAGTGTTAGAATTATCTCTGAAGCAGTGACGTCACGACCAACGGTGTAATTCCTATGGAGTGTCCAGCAGGGGGCGCTCTATATATAGAAGTCAATGAGTACCATTGACTTCTATATATAGTGCGCCCCTGCTGGACACTCCATAGGAATTACAGTGTATGTAATGTAATGCACTGTACTGTTGTGACTTTATGAATACATTTATGGAATACTTTGGGGAGCAAGTGTCCTTGCTCCCCAAAGTATCCCATAAATGTATTCAATGAATACATTTGCAGGGCACCGAGCAGGGAGGGAGAGAGGGGCCCATGCATCTACCTCCCCCTCCCTCCCTGCTCGGTGCTGGGCACATATACACAGTACTACTCCCCCATTATCTGCAGATAATGGGGGAGTAGTATCTTTTGCTATCCCTATCACCGCCCGCTCCGCCGCCGCTCACACAGGGGCTGCTATTCATCGCGCCGCTGATTCCCCGCCGCCCGCGCCGCTCCTAACTACCCGCCCGCTCGCTCGCCCACCCCGTTCCTGGCCGCCGCTCTCTGCTCATGCCGGCCGTGTCAGCCCACCCCCACCCCGGCCGGGAGCACGGCGCTTCCTGGTGTCCCCGGCCGGGGTGGGGGCGAGGTGACGCGGCCGGCATGAGCAGAGAGCGGCGGCCAGGAAAGGGGCGGGCGAGCGAGCGGGCGGGTAGTTAGGAGCGGCGCGGGCGGTGGGGAATCAGCAACGCGATCGTAAGTTTGTTGCCGGGAGGAGGAGGAGCGGCGGGGGGCATGAATAGCAGCCCCTGTGTGAGCGGCGGCGGCGCGGGCGGTGATAGGGATAGCAAAAGGTACTACTCCCCCATTATCTGCAGATAATGGGGGAGTAGTACTGTGTATATGTTCCCAGCACCGAGCAGGGAGGGGGGAGGTAGATGGCACCTCTCTCCCTCCTTGCTCGGTGCCCTGCAAATGTATTCATTGAATACATTTATGGGATACTTTGGGGAGCAAGGACACTTGCTCCCCAAAGTATTCCATAAATGTATTCATAAAGTCACAACAGTACAGTGCATTACATTACATTACATACACTGTAATTCCTATGGAGTGTCCAGCAGGGGCGCACTATATATAGAAGTCAATGGTACTCATTGACTTCTATATATAGAGCGCCCCCTGCTGGACACTCCATAGGAATTACACCGTTGGTCGTGACGTCACTGCTTCAGAGATAATTCTAACACTTCCTGATACACTAAATTAAGGGAAATAGCAGTATATGAGCATTTCCCATAATTAATGTACATTAGAAAATTGTATAACTTTCCATAAGTAATAACATATAAAAAAAATAATTTTCGCCGGACTTCTCCTTTAAGTTCCAAGGGAATAAACCCCAAACCTCTGTTGTTTAAGTCCTGTTTAGTTGAAGAAACACAATCACTCGTAAGATTATCAGATGGGTCAGATGAATGTAGGAAATGTTTTTTGACTGTCAATAGTCGTACAAATTTTGTCTGATGGATGTCAAAGATTGTGTTGGGTACAAAGTTCAGTCCCTTTGACAGAACACTCAATTGGGATTTAGACAGAATACATGCAGAGAGATTATATACATCCAACATCTCTGATGTGGAACATGCACTCAATACCTGGTTTTCCTCGGTTGTCCCTTGCCTCCTCTTGCAGTGTTTTCTGCCAGCTCTATGTCTCCTTGCCTGTTTTTTTGAAGCCGACGAGGCTTCAGGTATCGCCGCATTATCCTTACTTGCCACCGACCTGGTCTTAGGGCGGTTGTTTGGATTGAAATACTTGCGGTGTTTCTTGGTCTTTTTAGGCTTAGGGTGCTGAGACTCCTCCGAGCTGGACGCGTCTGTCTGTGTATCAGTTGTGTCCATTTCAGACAGGCTAAAAGACACATCCTTCGTATATCACCATCAGCTGGTACATTTTTAAGGATTGGGCGAGGACTACGGAATGGATGTCTTTTTTCTTTCCAGGTGTATACCGAATTAGACAGATAATCCCTTTGATCCCGATTGAACTTCGTGCGTTTGATGTCCACAATTGTTTCCTCCAATTCACTTATAGACTGTGTAACCTTATTGAATAAATCATCATATTCTGGAATGGAGGAAAATTGTTCACAGGAGGTTAGTAGAGCCGTGATGTTTGTGTCTAATTCATTTAATTTCTGTCGCTCCCCTGATACAATAATGGACATCAATTTAAACGAACATTCCCTAAGTGCGTTATTCCATTCAAGCATATATTCCTCCTCAAACTGTGCATTAGAAAATTTGTTGAGGCGTAGGCCCCAAGGAATCATCTGTTTCTCAGTATACTGTTTTAAAGTGGTAGAATTCCACCACATTTTTATCTGTTGTGTTTTAAGCTTTTCCAGCTCCCATGAAGTTTTTTTCATATTAGCAAGCAATTGCACAGAGAACAAGGGTTGGAAAAATATGTCCGTATGAATCTCAAAAGAAGTAACGTAATATACTGTCAGGCACAGGATACATGAGATTGAGCACGAAAAAGGGAGAGAACTTGTGAAAGAAACTGCAAAAGCAAGGGAAATTCAGCTCACCCAAGTCCTTAAGCCTGTATATGCCAACCCTCGGTGGAGCACGGAATGCCGATGGGCCGACTCCCATCCAGAAATGTAGGTGCAGTGTGCAAAAGCAGCAATGTGAATCCAGCTCCAGCCAGTGCGTTAAAAATCCAAATTTATTCAAAGATTCATGATTAAAAATACATGGACGTCCACACAAGGAAAAACCGATGCGTTTCAGAGCCTAAGCTCCTTAGTTATGACTTCCACAGACTACATGTCATTATTTACAGCCATTAGTAATTGGAGCACCTGGGGTTTGGTACCGCCCGCAAAGGGGGTTGTAACCACAACCTCATTACAAAAGCAGACAAAGGAAAAATACACAGACAGTGAACACAACTCATAACAAAGTAAACCGTCAGTAGTAGCAAAATATAATAAATTAATAATGTTAATTAAAAATCTTTTTGTGTTTACGAGATGGCCTCGGACGCACCTGCACAATCTCAACAATCCTTGGAAAATGTGGACAGACTGAACAAAGTGGCCTCGGTGTTTGCGGGAGACGGTAACAACGAATTACTTGCTAAAATGAAAAAAACTTTATGGGAGCTGGAAAAGTTTAAAACACAACAGATGAAAATGTGGTGGAATTCTACCACTTTAAAACAGTATACTGATGATTCCTCGGGGCTTACGCCTCAAGAAATTTCCTAGTGCACAGTTTGAGGAGGAATATATGCTTGAATGGAATAACTTACTGAGTGAATGTTCGTTTAAAGGGGTAGTCCACCAAAAAAATTTTTCTTTCAAATCAACTGCTGCCATGAAGTGCCAGAGATTTGTAATTTACTTCTATTAAAAAATCTCAAGCCTTCCAGTACTTATCAGCTGCTGTATGCCCAACAGGAAGTTGTATTATTTCCAGTCTAGAGAGCAGGAGAGGTTTTCTATGGGGATTTGCTACTGCTCTGGACAGTTCCTGACATGGACAGAGGTGGCAGCAAAGAGCACTGTGTCAGACTGGAAAGAAAACACCACTTCCTGCTGGACACACAGTAGCTGATAAGTACTGGAAGACTTAAGATTTTTTAATAGAAGTGAATTACAAATCTCTGGCACTTTATGGCACCAGTTGATTTGAAAGAAATTTTTTTTGGGTGGACTACCCCTTTAAATTGATGTCCATTATTGTATCACGGGAGCGACAGAAATTAAATGAATTAGACACAAACATCACGGCTCTACTAACCTCCTGTGAATTTTCCTCCATTCCAGAATATGAGGATTTATTCAATAAGGTTACACAGTCTATAAGTGAATTGGAGGAAACTATTGTGGACACCAAACGCATGAAGTTCAATCGGGATCAAAGGGATTATCTGTCTAATTCGGTATACACATGGAAAGAAGAAAGACGTTCATTCTGTAGTCCTCGCCCAATCCTTAAAAATGTACCAGCTGATGGTGGTATACGAAGGAATGTGTCTTTTAGCCTGTCTGAAATGGACACAACTGATACACAGACAGACGCGTCCAGCTCGGAGGAGTCTCAGCGCCCTAAGCCTAAAAAGACCAAGAAACACCGCAAGTATTTCAATCCAAACAACCGCAATAAGACCAGGTCGGTGGCAAGTAAGGATAATGCGGCGATACCTGAAGTCTCGTCGGCTTCAAAAAACGTGCAAGGAGACATAGAGCTGGCAGAAAACACCGCAAGAGGAGGCAAGGGACAACCGAGGAAAACCAGGTATTGAGTGCATGTTCCACATCAGAGATGTTGGATGTATATAATCTCTCTGCATGTATTCTGTCTAAATCCCAATTGAGTGTTCTGTCAAAGGGACTGAACTTTGTACCCAACACAATCTTTGACATCCATCAGACACTCAGGGATGTGAACAAATTCGTACGACTATTGACAGTCAAAAAATATTTCCTACATTCATCTGACCCATCTGATAATCTTACGAGTGACTGTGTTTCCTCAACTAAACAGGACTTAAACAACAGAGGTTCAGGGTTTATTCCCTTGGAACTTAATTTTCAGGAACAGACCACTGTGAAACTTCTAACGGATCTCCAGACTGAGACTACACAAATTGAGGAACAGGTGAGCACTACATTTAATCGCTCAAGGATCCCTAACAACAACTTCTATCCAATACAATCTCGCTGTGATGGCATGGATTTATTTCAACAGAGAGTGGAAGCTGATTTACGTGACTTACAGACACAAGCCAGGATAGACGAAGATAACCTTACCCCCAGTGAATGGAAAGGGTTACATGCTCTAAATCTCAATTCAAACATTCTGATTCGTAATTCTGATAAAGGAGGATCAGTAGTTGTGCTAGATCTTGTGTTATATGAACGGGAGATTCTACACATGTTATCTGATACACGTACCTACATGAACTGGTGTATTGCAGATTAAGGGGGTGTAAACTTACCCCATACACCCCATACCTAAGGTAGCTCCCGCCCTCCACCGAAAGCAGACACTGATACCCATTAAATTGGAAAATTGGCCACAGCAGCCTCTTTATTAAATATACAAATGTCCAACCAGAACAATTAACAATAAAACTAAAACTTTATATGTATAACATATATATAACTCTAACCATACCCTGGGAGGTAGAGGATGGCACTTCTGGCAGTATGAAAAACAAGTTCCCATGTCGCAACGCGCCGACTCAGGGAGGGGCAAATGTGCCACAATACTGCCAACCCCGTTCCAAGGACCATGTGATAACCACTGCCTGAGCAGTAACCAGTAGCAACCCCTCCCCGCTTCCACGCCCTGTAACCAACAAGGGGTTGCTACTCCTCCAAGTTACATCCAAACTCCTCCTTACTCTGCGCCATCCCCGACCTCCCCTCCGCCACAGCGAGCAAGCCCGACACCTTGAGCTTGCGAGTCCCGCCACACCTTGACTCCTTTCTCGATCCCATAAATCAAAACCCACCTCATTCAGGTGAACGCCATCACCGTCCATGAAACCCCAGCCCGGCACTTCGAGTTCCCTGTGCCGCACCACAATGCCCCCATTGCGTGCGACAAACCGAGACACCTCCCGGTTCACTCTCCCCCGAGCTCTATTCAGTCTGTCCACAGACCGAGCGTGCCTCCATACAAATCGAGCCACCATCTCCGACCATACGACTATCAGGCCCGGGAACATTGACCATAGACGGAGCAGGTCATATTTAATATCCCTGATCAGGTCCCGTGAGCAACGCACACCAAGATCATTACCCCCAACGTGCAACACCAACACGTCAGGCGACCTGTCCAATCGGGAGTAAAAATGAATTTCCGGCATAACGCCGCTCCATAACAAGCCCCCGATTCCCATCCATCGGACACTCACGTCCCCCCGAGGGAAACCCAACTGCCTGCCTTCGGGCCTAACCTCCGCTCTGGCTGCCCCCCGACGGACGTAGGAATGGCCCAGGATCCACACCAAGCAGGCATCTTAAAAACAAAAAGGAAGGCAAAACACATAACAATGACCCACCGCCCAGGCAACACAGAAACTCACAACAACTCCAAACGCACATAAGATCTGAACCTCTCAGACTCCCACCTCCCAATCTGACGCACCATCTGCTCTCCCAACCCCCACCGGACCGCCTCAGTTGCTGCGCCAATGCGAAAAGAGTGAGAGGCAAACTCTCTCGCAGGGAACCCCAGCCTGTCCAGTCCGCTGCGGAAAACGGCAATAAATTGAAAGCGCGACAACGAGCGCCCATCATGATGTATCAAAAAGGAACCGTCCGACAGGTCGGGACGAACTGCCAAAAAACGCTGAACGCAGCGAACCGGACAGGCCACCGCCCCCGGCACCGCATACAACATAATACGCTTACCCCTCCCCGCCTGATCGGTCTTTGACCGCCGCAACAAACAAGACACACAATCAATCCCCACCGCAACGTCCCCAAACTGCAGGCCCCCACTCGCCGCACAAGAGTGGCTGACCAGCTCCCCCACCCGGAACGCCCCAAAAAACGCCAATGCAAACGCCGCACCAAAAAGCACCGCCTCATACTCACTGCTACAAATACCACCCAACACCCCAAATAATTTAACCAACAAGTCAAAGGACACAGGCCTCCTGCCATCTCGCACTACCCTGGACTTCCTATACCCTATCACCGCTTGCCTTACCACAAAATACTTGGTAGCATCCCGGACCCCAAACAACTTGAACCAATAAGCCAAACCCGCCAGCTTCTTAACCAACCCCGCCGCTGACACGCCCTCTTCAAATGCTATCCCCACAAAGCACAACAAAGCCGGCACTAAATCCCCATGGAGACCATCCACACCCAAACCGCTGCAAAAATTCCGCCAGTTGCGCCAAACCGCCTCACGTCCCCTCCAAGTCCCTTCCGTCACTGATCGCTCCATCAAGGAAAAAGCCGTCCGGAGACCACTTCCCACAGCAGGGCGGGAACTGGCTTCCCCTGCCGCTCCGACTCCGGGGCCAACCGTCGAAAACGCTCCCACTGAAAACGAGAAAGGGAGTCTGCAATCGAATTACTCACTCCTGGCACATGCCGTGCAGACACCCACGCGTTCAGTTCTAAACCTTTCCAAACCAGACCACGCAACAGATTCACCACTGGGGGGGAAGAAGCCGACAAACTGTTCACCGCTTGCACCACAGCCATATTGTCACAGCAAAAACTAACACGCTTGTTCCGGAACCGTTCACCCCAAACATACAAGGCCGCCACAATCGGAAACAACTCCAACAGGGCCAAGTTCCGCACCAAACCCGCCTCCACCCAGGCTTCCGGCCACTGCCCTGCGAACCATTTACCACCAAAGTACGCCCCATATCCCAAGGCCCCCGAGGCATCCGTAAACAATTCCAGGTCCGCATTCTCGACCCAGTCCTCCATCCACACAGACCGCCCATTGTAGTGATCCAAAAATCGCGCCCACACCAGCAAATCCGCCCGATGAGCCGCTGAGAACCGAACAAAATGCAACGGCGACCGCACCCCCGCCGTCGCCTGCGCCATCCGCCGGCAAAAAATTCTGCCCATGGGCATTATGCGGCATGCAAAATTGAGCTTACCCAAAAGCGACTGCAACTGCCGCAGGCGCACCTTCCGCAGGCCCAGAAACCCACGCACCAACCCCCTGAGCTCCTCCAGTTTGTCCCCTGGCAGCCGGCATTCCATTGCCACCGAATCCAACTCAATGCCGAGAAATCGCATCACAGTAGCCGGACCCTCCGTCTTATCTGGAGCCAATGGAATGCCAAACTTGCCCGCAATTTGCTCAACCGAGTGTAACAAAACCGAACAGACCGTAGAACCAGCCGGACCGATGCACAAAAAATCGTCGAGGTAGTGCAAAATGGACTGCAAACCCGTCTCCCTACGAACTACCCACTCCACGAAAGTGCTAAATGTCTCAAAATAAGAGCACGAAATTGAACACCCCATGGGCAGGCAGCAATCCACATAAAAACCGTCTCCCCACCTGCAACCCAACAGATGAAAACACTCGGGATGCAGGGGCAGCAGTCGAAAAGCCGCCTCGATGTCGGTCTTAGCCATCAAAGCGCCCGGTCCGCAACGCCGCAACCAATCTACCGCCCTGTCGAATGATACACGTATGAGACCGAGCAAAGCTCTTGCTCGATCCCGTCATTGACCGACCCCCCCGCCGGATAGGATAAGTGGTGTATCAAACAAAACTTATTAGGTTCCTTCTTAGGAACCAAACCCAAAAGAGAGACCCGCAGGTGAGGCCACGGCGGTTCCCCAAACGGCCCCGCCATACGCCCCAGAGCCACCTCCTTATTCAACTTTTCGCCCACCACATCAGGCCGCAACCGCGCGGATTTTAGATTAGCCGGGCGAAAAACGGGGGCCTCCGGCAAATATGAGATGCGGAAACCCCACCGAAACCCATCCCACAAGAGCCGTGCTGCCTCCTGAACCGGGTACTCATTTAGAAAAGGAAGCATCGCCTCTAGGTTCACCGGCGTCCGTCCCTTTACTCCCAGACTCTGCGGCACGCCCCCCTTTGTGTTTTTTAAAGCATTTGGACTGCGGATGGATCCCGCCGCAAGTTCCGCATTCGTGCTTGAACTTGCAGGTGGACCCAAACCGGCAATGCCCCTCATTAAACTGCCAGCAACACCCCGGGCGCTGGCTGGCCGAAGTCCCGGCAGTAGCTGCTGAGCCCCCGGCCCCCCGCGAAACGGCTGCGACGGCGCCCGCGGGGCCGACATGAGCCGCATCCACAAGGCAATATCCTTGTGGTCCCAGCGCAACGATGGTCTAACCGCCTTACGCTGTCTAAACTGTTCGTCGTACCGTAACCATGCCGTGCCACCGTAGACCCGATAAGCCTCGCTTACCGAATCCAGGTAGCAGAACAAGGCCGAACAGTTCTGCGGAGCCCTCTCCCCCACTACACTCGCCAGGATGGAAAACGCTTGGAGCCAGTTGGAGAATGTCCGCGGGATCAGCCGATACCGCCGCTTCTCCTCCTCCTCCTTCTTACTATCGTCTGGCTTACCCTTGTCCAAGTTAAACTTTTCCAAGGGTAAGAGAGAAAAGATCTCCACATACTCATCCCGCCATATCTTTTCTCGTACGTCCTGCTTCAGGTGGGCCCCCAAGGGCCCTTCAAAGCACACATATACCTCGCCTCTTGCCCTATCGTCCAAATGCACCGTCGCTCCCCCACTCGTCGCGCCGGCGCTACCGCTCGCCGCTACAGCCACTGTTCCCCCCGCCGACGATGAGGGCCCCCCCGCAGAACCACCCACCGCATCCAGTGGCCCTAAAGCTAAAGCCGCGACTGGCGCAGCGCCCCTACCCAACCACGCCGCCACTGGCGACCCCTGGCTCGCTTGCGCTGAAGCACCTTGCCACTCACTCACCCCACTTGCCGACCAGCTCACTCACCCCACTCAGGAACCGCATCACCAGCTCACCCATACCACCAAACGGACTCCCCCCCAACTCACACCTTCCCCCAGCCCCTGGCACGACCCCACCACTCACACCAGACAAAACAGGGGACAAGACAGCAGGCACCACAGACATAGAGGGTAACTCACCGGGCTGACTCATGGCGGGTGCCAGAACAGCCGACGGCGGATCCAGAAACTGCTGCAGACCGAGCGCTGATCTCTCCCTCCTCAATTTCATCAATCTCAGCCTCAGACGAAGAGGCCCCCACCTCACCGGATGCAGCTGCAGCTCCAGGGCCCCCCCTGCCACCCTGAGCAGCCTTCCGAGCAGGGCCGGCGACGACAGGGGAGCTGGCCGTAGATGGCTTGTGTGCAGGACTGCCCCGGGCCCGGGACAGTCTGGCCTCCCCCCGCTGGACTCTCGACGTGGCCCCCCCGGCCCCCGCCGCGTGGGACCGCGCTCCAGGCTCGCGGCGGGCCCTGCATTCTCTCCCCCGATCCTCCATCCTCCTTTGGGGCCTAACCCCAGGCATCACGCGCCGGGCCGTCCCCCGCTGCTGCCGGGATGAGGGGCCGGCCGCATCACTTCCGGTTCCGGCCGCCGGGCAGGAGGAGGAGGAAGCTGCAGTTGGGGCCTCCCCTCCCGCTCCGGACCCACGCCGCGCTGCGGGATTCCTCCCAGCCGACCCCCCAGGCCGAGGAGGTGAGGACCGGCCGTGAGACGCTGGAGGGTCCTGGGAAGGGCTCCCTACACGGCGGGAGCAGCGGGGCATATGGGGGCTGAGCCGCTCCGGCGGGCGCAGGCGGCGTGCGGGCGGGTGAGCCTGAGAGGGGCCTGCCTCCCCCCCCCGCTTCCCCCATCACTGTACCTAGCTGCTCCTGCAGCCAAGCCGCCCCATGTTGCGCCGCTGCCTCCCTGAAGAAGGCCAACACCTGGTCTCGCTCCATCCCGTCAGGAGAAGATTGCAGCCGCCTGACGTCCGTTCGCTGGTCCGGATAAGGAGCAAGTGAGTAACTCCTCCCCTCCCCTCCTTTTACATCCCATCCAAAAACCCTCCCCCTGTCTCCTCTAATTGGCTACCCCCTTTCAACCACCCGACTTTAACCCCCTCCCTATCCCAACTGACATACAGCCACGTGCCCCTGCCCTGGCCATTAACCCCTTAACCTCCAGCTGCCTCCAATCACCCCCTACTGCCCTCACAGTCATGTCCGGGCTGCCACTAGGCTGCGCCCGTTCGCGCCCTCCCTGACCCGTGTCGTATAACCCCACCAATACAGTTAAAGACAAGCTCAAAGGTATATTGAAAATAGGTTTGGACATGCAGGTAATTAACCAGAAACAATATGATTATTTTCTTGTAGAACATCCACTTATTCCTGTGTTTCACGCATTATCTAAAGTCCATAAGGGTATATTCCCGCCCCCTTTACGTCCAATTATTTCTGGGGTAGGCTCTTTATGTGAACGACTATGCGCATGGCTAGATAGCCTCCTTCAACCATTAGTCACACGTTTACCTGGATACATCAGGGATAGCAAGTCTCTCTTGGCCATTGCTGATCGTATTCCCTGGCATGAATCATGTATGTGGATGTCATGTGATGTGTCTGCTTTATATACCTGTATCCCACACCATCTTGCCCTACAATCACTTTCTTTTCATTTGAATAAGTATAGCAATTGTGCAGATTCATTGAAACAATAGATGCTAATCGTTACAGAATTTTGGTTGACACATCATTTTTTCTCTTTTAAATCTTGTTACTATTTTCAGATTGAGGGCTGCCCAATGGGGTCTAAGTGTTCACCATCCATTGCCAATCTGTACATGGCCCACTGGGAGGAGACTTGTCTATATTCCTGCCATAAACCTTTCTTGGATTGTCTCCTGTGGTATGGCAAGTATATAGACGGCCTTCTCCTCGTGTGGCAAGGGGGCGGGGCTAATGTCCAAGATTTTCACAATTTTCTTAACAATTGTTTTAATTTACAGTTCACTATCCAATGTGATTAAGCTTGCATTTCCTTTTTGGATGTATTGTTCACAGCGGATACAAAGGGCATTTCTACTTCCCTGTTTCGTAAACCTAACTCTGGTAATGGCATACTCCATGCATCGAGTGGCCCTCCGTTGCATGTTACACGCAATTTAACCAAAGGTGAGTTCATCCGAGCCCGCCATGCATGTTCCAATGACATATCAGGCTAGCAGTGACAACCTACAGTTGAGACTCACTAATCGTGTTTATAAAAATGGTGTCATACGTAGGACTCGAGCTATTGCGAAATCCCACAATCGACATTACCATCTACAGGACAGGTCCACACGAGTTCACCATCGGTAATCTATAGCACCCCTTGTATTTTCCACCTCGTTTAGTGTCCAGTTCCCTAGCATTCGCAATATTATATACAAACATTTACCAGTTCTTATGGGGGATTCGGATTGTGCGTCCATTCTGTCTGGAGGGATTAAATGTGTGGCCAAACGTGGCAAGTCATTAGCAAATGTGTTGTCCCCTAGTGTTCTTTCTGACACACAACACAAAATTTGCCTATCCATTAAGGGTTGTTTTCCGTGTGCATCCAGTAGATGTTCTGTATGTAAGTTTGTTCCAAAAACAAAAACATTCAGATCCACTGCTAATTGTAAGAATTTTTGTATAAAGTCCTTCATTAACTGTGATACTAAATATGTCATTTACCTTGCAGAATGTACGAAATGTTCACTCCAATATGTCGGATGTACCTCCAGGAAGTTAAAAAAACGCCTCGCCGAACATATCTCGGATGTCTCTGCGGCCTTCAGATTACTCTAAAATAGATCCTTCTCCGGTCTTACTAAACATTTTGTGAACTGTCACTCAGAAGATATGTCTTCCCTTTCGGTATGTGGTATAGAGAAAGTTCAAGCTCCCACAAGAGGCGGAGACTGGATTAGGCAGCTTCATCTGAGAGAGGCGTTTTGGATACTTGAACTGGAGACTCGCAATCCAAAAGGCTTGAATATGAAAAATGATTTAGCCTATATTTATTAATTTATTATATTTTGCTACTACCGACTGTTTACTTTGTTATGAGTTGTGTTCACTGTCTGTGTATTTTTCCTTTGTTTGCTTTTGTAATGAGGTTGTGGTTACAACCCCCTTTGCGGGCGGTACCAAACCCCAGGTGCTCCAATTACTAATGGCTATAAATAATGACATGTAGTCTGTGGAAGTCAACCATGACTAAGGAGCTTAGGCTCTGAAACGCGTCGGTTTTTCCTTGTGTGGACGTCCATGTATTTTTAATCATGAATCTTTGAATAAATTTGGATTTTTATCGCACTGGCTGGAGCTGGATTCACATTGCTGCTTTTGCACACTGCATGGTACTTCTCATGTATATTTCACTGTATATGCCTAATGGTGTGATGATGCAATGGCTGGATGTCACCTGACTGCCCCTTCTTCCATGGTATCTCCAATGGCCATCGAGCTTTGACTGGGGAATAACATGTGACTTCCTCTCTGCCTCAGTCTTGTCCTCCACCATCAAGGAGACAAGTGTGTGTTCTCTTTCCACTGTCAGGAGAGAGAAACGTGTGCTCTGCTGCAGCATTACCAGAAGTGTTCCTGGCTGTATTCTATTCTCAAGTTCTCAAGATTCTAATCTATACTCAAGATCTGGGTGCCGTTCTTCAGTCATTCCTCTCATCATCTTCTCTAATCATCAACAGCAAGTATTCATCTCAGTCTCATTCCACCCAGCATCTCAACTTCAGTCTCACTACTACTCTCATCATTCAGTACGCTATCATGACAGCCTATTGCAGCATCACCCATTACTCTGCCTTATCCAAGTCTGCCTTATACCCGGTTGCATCCGGAGAGACTGTTGCTACTAGTTACCACCGTTACAATAAATATACAACTACCATTGTTTCTGAACCTTGGCATTGGTGTAATTATTGGTGCCCTGACTAAGGACAACTAAGAATCGCATGCCCAGTATTCCCGCATGGTCAGGAGCCCGGTTTCCAGCTGTGTTACCCTCGTGCCAAAACCGTGACAATCCTCTGCACAGCAGATGTTTCTGCTCCTGCCAGTAACTACACCTATCAGCGGAGAGGCCCCTAGGGGCTTGGGCATCGCAATTGTCTTCTGTATTAACCCTTTTTGTGTTGCAGCAAAAGGTAGTCTGCTCTGGCCACAAGAGAATTTTTTTTGCCCACATCACAGAGTATATATATGTGTGTATATAAATATATATTAGTGTGTAGGGGAGGGGGGGGCCCCATACAGTTTTTTGCTATGGGGCCCAATGAATCTTAGCTACGCCCCTGCCAATCAGCCAGCGTGGTCCAGGGGTAGAGAGGAGGAGGGAGAAGGGGGGGGGGAGGAATGATTAGTCACGAGAGGATGTAGTGTCCGACGGTGTTGTTCCAAAGGTGCAAAACTCGAAGAGACAAAGCTGTCCGAAGGTTACCATAAGTGTGCATTGGCAACCTGGGTACAGTGTGTTTCCGCCCTGAGCTCCTCCATCCTAGCAATATGCATTATTTGAGCCACTCAGAGATTGATGGAGGAGAAACAGATTTCCATCTCCTAGGGATGACTGAATGAGCTGCCCCTATTAGGAATCTGGTAATGTTCTTTTTTTGGCGACGTATTTCAACTGGTAAAACCAAGAGGAGAAAAACGGATTGGATCGTTCGGTAGAGCGCAGCCCGTGATTTTACATATGAGCTCTCTCACCTTGTCCCAAAAATCTCTGAGAGGCCCACAGTCCCACCATATGTGCAACATAGTCCCACTAGCTGCTCTGCATTCTCCAACAGATGTCCGAAACCGATGGATAGAGTCTGTGCAGCAGTCCCGGAAGTCTGTACCACCTGGAGATGATCTTGTAATTGGTTTCCTGGGACTTGCAGGAAATAGAGGCCTTGTGACAGAAATGGAAGGATTTGTCCCACTCCTAGGAGGTCAGGTCTCTGACCAGGTCCCGTTCCCATGCTAATTGGAACTTCAACTTATCCACCCCATTGTTACTCAAAAGACAAACCTCGAAATGTCGAGACACGGCAATCGTATAGGCTCAATCCACAAGGTGGAAGTAAGTGGTATTGTAAAAAGGGCAGACTCCAAATTGACCCAGAGCTTCGAATCAGTGTGATGCGACCAGTCTAGTATTCTGGTAGCAACTGCCCTAAGAAAATAGTAAAAGGGGTCTGGGAGCGACAGACCTCCACAACCCTTCGGTCGAATCAGAGGCCGCTTGCAATGCGCGGATGGGAACGCAGCCAGACGTAACAGTAGAAGAGACGGTTAAGGGAGTTAAAAAAGGACCTCGGCAATATAATAGGGAAAGTCTGGAACAGGTATAAAAGTCTAGGCAAGATATTCATTTTTATGTTGAATCTGATTTTATTAAGAATTTTATGAAGAAACAGAATAAAGAAACAAATACAAAATACTGTGCAGTCGTAACAAACGAAAGCATAATCTGCAATCCAATAGTATATCAGAACATAGACAGACAACCAGCCCCATATCTCTGAATTTCTAGCTATGTGCACCAACCTACATCTAGCCCTACATCAGGAAAAACGACCACCTGAGTTGGAATGTGGGAACAGACAAGAAGACATAGGGGGAAGAAACACAAGGGAGACACCAATGATTCAAAGACAACCATTATGCACCCACAAGTGTGGGCACACAAGGAAAGGACACCACAGAGACAAGACAAGACAAGAAAGCAAATACGAGCACAAACATCTACTGTACCTCTCCGTCTGAGGTCAAGGAGATACAGATCGCAGGAAACCGGGGACCGCCTCCGAGCCCTGTTACAAGTGGCAAAGTGGCCCAGGGAGCTCAACGAATCAGTTGTGGAAAATCCGGGGAATCTTTAAACAAGATCCATGCCCGCCACACCTTACCATAAGCTGTGTTTCGATCATGATCCTCCGCAATAAGTTCTTCATACCTACAGATCGCATTAAGCTCCGTCAGCCACTCCGCCATAGAGGGACACTCCGAGGTTTTCCAGTGCCTGGGAATGACCAGGCGTGCAGCCGTCAAAAAGTGCCTCAAAATACCCTTCTTAATAGAAGAGATAGAGCCTGGGAGGAGGCTCAACAAGGCACTCTGCGGCGTATTGGCGACACGCTTCCCCGAATAAGCCTCATACACCTGGAACACTCTATCCCAAAAGGCTCTGATCACGGGACATGCCCACCATATATGTAGAATTCCCCCATCCTGGGACCCACACCTCCAACAGCGCCAGACGCAGATGGGTACATACGCTGGATATCAGTAGGACACCTATACCACCTTGACAGGATTTTATAATTCTTCTCCTTTGCGTGTGAGGCCATGGAGAGACCGTGAGTAAGAGTACAGATCTTGTGGACCTGCTCCTCTGAAAAAGTCGTAGAGCAGTCAGATTCCCATTTATGAAAGAAACGGGCCCGTCCCGCGTTACTGAGTGTTAGGAGGAGTTGATACAATCTGGATAAGGTCCGCGACCCCGGCTCAACAGAGAGAAACCAATTATCGAAATCGGTGAGAGACCTGGAGAGAGCCGCTCTGGACACCAGAGCCTGAAAGAAGGATTGAAGTTGACTGTATTCCAGCCAGGAAAGCAACACGTCAGGATGTGCGGATCTAAGTGACTCCACAGTAGGCAAAGCCCCCTGAGGAAACACCTGAGCCAAACGCACTCCCATGGAGCTATCCCATACTAAAAAAGTGCGTCTCGACATTCCAGGCTGGAACCCAGGGTTCCCAAACAGAGGGGACATCAAGCCAGGTTGAGAGGAAATGCCATACCTAACCACCCATTTATCCCAGATGCAGAAAACGTGCGGGGCTAGGAATGGCCAGGATGTCGGGTCTCCCCTGTCGCCAGGAGAAATCCACGGAGCCATGAGAACATTAAGAGGAGCAAGCGACCTCTCCAATAACACCCACAGCTTTGTCCGGTCAGCATGCGCCCAGTCCAGTAACCGCGTGAGAATAGCTGCCTCGTGATACAACTGAAGGTCCGGGACACCCGCGCCTCCCAATTGTTTTGGTTTAGATAATGTGTCACGCCCTAATCTCGGACGCGATGCCGACCACACAAAGCGTGTAAAAGCACATTGAAGCACTTTATAAAAGGAAGCGGACACATGAATTGGCACAGTCTGAAAGAGGTACAAGAACCTCGGAAGTATGTCCATTTTGATCACAGCCATACGGCCAAACCACGACAAATATTTTGTGTGATAAGCTGACAGCAGGGACAGTATTTTAGACTGCAATGGAGCATAGTTGAGAGGGAAAAGTAGATGAAGCTGAGCAGGAATATTAACGCCAAGGTACGTAATGTGTTCCTCCCTCCACTTGAAAGCAAAACCATGGCGAAGGCCCTCCATGGTACCAGAAGGGAGAGACACATTAAGCGCCTCAGTCTTGGAGAGATTTGCCTAAAAATTACTTAGTCTGCCAAACCTGTCAAATTCAAAGAGAATGGCAGGAAGGGACACCTGAGGTGAAGTCACATAAAGCAGCAAATCATCTGCATATAGGGTCAGTTTGTGGTGGTCCTGCCCAGCAACCAGCCCCGTTACATTAGGGTTACGCCTTAATGCAATCGCAAGATGTTCCATGGTGAAAACATATAGAAGGGGAGACAGGGGGCAACCCTGCCGTGTGCCATTCCGAATGCAGAAAGCCTCCGACAGGACGCCATTGGCGCGGACTCTCGCACTAGGGTTCGCATACAGGGCCATGACCCGGTCTATAAAAGACTGGCCGACACCTATCTGAGCCAAGGAAGAACAAAGGAACCGCCAATGCACCCTGTCGAAGGCCTTCTCGGTATCGACAGAGAGAAGACAGAAGGGGGTTTTCGTCCTCTGGGCGTGAGCCATCAAAGTGATTGTACGCAAGGTATTGTCTCGGGCTTCACGGCCAGAGACGAATCCCACCAGAACTAGATAAATCACATTAGGGATCACCGTCCCCAAGCGATTGGCCAAGAGTTTAGAGTAGAGCTTAATATCGCAATTGAGCAACGAGATGGGGCGATAACTGCCACACACCAAAGGGTCCTTATTCGGCTTTGGCAGAACCACCACATGGGCCTCTAGGGACTGACAGGGGAAGGGACATGAGGGCGATATACTATTAAAGGCCTTGAGCATCAAAGACGCCAGCACGGATTTGAAGGTCTTAAAAAATGGGGCAGTGAACCCGTCTGGCCCAGGACTTTTGCCATTTTTAAGGGCGGAAATAGCCGCTTCAATTTCCGCAACGGAGAAGGGAGAGTCCAGCAGCCCCGTGGCCTCGGAGTCAAGTGCGGGCAGAGCCGTCTCGTGTACATAGTCCCGAATTCTGGCCTCCAGGGCGGGGCCTGGCATATCAGAGTAAGCACCCCGTATGTTGTACAGTTCTTTCTAGAAGGCCCCAAAAGCATTTGCAATGGCCCGTGGATTGTGAATCAAGTCACCCCCCGGGAGGCGCAGAGACGGGACATATGTGGAAGAAGAATTTGGATGGAGATACCTGGCCAGAGCTCTACCGCATTTGTTGGCCTGTTCATACAAGTAGCTGCGAAATCTCTCCCCTCTCCGGCTTGCAGTCAGAGAGATTAAATCTTTAATCCGCTCCCTAAGGGAGGAAATCTGGGCCCAGAGATCGGGGGTGGAAGATGCTTTATGTGACCTAACCGCGATGTTCAATTCTTCGCACAAAGATTTGAGTTTAGCGCCTCTGTCCCTCTTGAGCCGTGCCCCCTGCTGAATAAAAACGCCCCGGAGAACACATTTGAGGGCCTCCCATTGTATGGAGGGAGGGGTCTGGTCCAACTCATGCGTGGCTACAAATGTGGCTAACGTCCTCTCAACCTCGGCTCTACATACCACATCCTTCAACAGAGTCTCATTGAGACGCCAGGTCCATTCGCGCGGCTCTCCACCAGGTATGGCAACAGATAGATAAATAGGAGCGTGGTCCGACCACACCGCTGTCCCTATTGAGGCAGAAGGATGAGAAAGAAGAGTTAGTTGGGAGATTAAAAACATATCTAGCCTACTATGTGTATTATGAGCAGGGGAGAAGTAGGTGTAGTCCCGGTCCTTTGGGTGGAGGATCCTCCACACATCGACCAAGCGATAAAGGTGGAGCGCCTTGAGTGCCTGGGTTCTAGAGGAGCGCGGCACCACTGATCTCCCCGTAGATGTATCCAAGGGGGGATCCAAAGCCATATTGAAATCTCCTCCCAGAAGGAATACCCCCTCCACAAAGTGGTCCACCTCCAGTAAGATATCCCGTAAGACAGACCCCTGGTTAGCATTGGGGAGATAAACATTACCTATAGTATATTTAGTATTGGCTATAAGAACCTTCAAAAACGCAAATCTACCCTCTGGACTCACCAATGTATCCAGAACCTGGTGTTGTAGGGATTTGTGCAGGGCGATTGAGACCTCTCTAGACTTAGAGCCCGGAAAGGAACTGTGCAACCAATAGGGATAGTGAGAGGAGCGCATTGTTGGAATATGATCAGTTTGAAAATGCGTCTCTTGGAGGAGCAACACATGCACTCGTTGTCTATGCATGGAGTATGTGACATGAGATCGCTTTGATGGTTCATTAAGCCCTCGGGCGTTCAATGATGCAAGTTTCAGCGACAGTAGAGCCATTGCTACCCACCAAAACCTCAGACAGAGAAGAAAGGACACACACAGACACCACAACATAAACAAAGGGGAAGGGACAAAGATAGAACACAATAAAGGAAGGAGAGCCAACAGACTGGCTCCCACAGCTGCAAGAGAGCTAACCTCTCGCAGAAAATTATACCCGTCAAATCGGGAACAACGCCACAGGCGTCAACCTAGCTGGGGACCTGTCTAACAATGGGAAGACAGAGCCCCCGCCAAGGGGAAACATAAATGCAGTATAATAATACAATCATCCACTGAAACAGATAGCAGTAACCGTATGCAGAACTAAAAAATACGTGCAGACCCACCCCTCCAACCACGTCCACCCCAGAGGAGTATGACAAACGAACAAACAAACAATCAAATAAACAGAGAATCAAGCCCCTTCTGAAGACAAGAGCAAGGAACAATGGAAATAGTTATATATAAAACTGAAAGCCCCCAAAAATACAAAACATCTAGGCGAATAAGGCACTTTTGCATAGTTGACTGGGCAAGGAGGAGGGAAGGGATAAACCCCTCATTTCCCCCAAAAGATCACTTAAGGAGCTTTGCATGCCACAACAACATCGTCAGCGGGCAGAATCAGTGGCCTCCATGGCCGAGCTGGCATCAGAGCGTCCCGGTAATGGAGGCGTCAGGAACCACAAAGGAAGAGACACTGGTGGCAGATCCAATGCAGAGAGGAAATCAGGTAACCCAGCAGGTTCCCTAAGCTCAAGGCGCCGACCATTCCTTCTGACAATCAGATGAAACGGGAATCCCCATGCGTAAGGGATTTCTCTTTCTCTCAAAAGTTCCAGCAAGAGTTTCAGGGCCTTTCTCTGAAGCAAAGTGTTGCGGGACAAGTCTTGGAGAAAGGTCAGAGATAAATCTCCATAAACAACAGAGTCCACGTTTCGGACAGCCCGCATGATTTCCTCCTTGATTCTGTAATGATGCAAGCGGCAGAGAACGTCCTGAGGTCTAGCTGGGTCCTGGCTAACTGGTCCCAGAGTCCTGTGTGCCCGGTCAATTTCCATGTCATCTGAAATGGGGCGGTTCAGAATATTGCTGAAGATATCCTTGAGCGTCGGAACCAGATCCGAAGATTTCACAGCCTCAGGCAGCCCTCTCACCCTAATGTTGTTGCGTCTACTACGATTTTCAGTGTCATCTTGTAGACGGTATAGATGTTGGATATGTTGATCATGTGCGTCACATTTAGCTTGTAAATCAGAGACCGTAGAAGAGAGAGAATCGTGACCGCAAGCCAGTTCATCAACTTTAGTATCCAATTCCTGCACAGAGGCCTTAATAGATGAAATCTCTTGCTTATAGGAATTTTCCAGGCGCTCAATAAATTTCTCCATTTCGTGCCTAGTTGGCAGTTGTTTAACATGGTCTTTCCAGTCCCAGTTATCAGTGGCCATGGCTGGAGCAGAAAGGGAGGATGCTCCCGCCTGGGAAGAGCTGAATGGGGCCGCTGAGGGGTTAAGAGAGGCATTTTGCTTATTGCCAGTATCCTTCTGCTTTTGTGATGGCCCCTTAGCTGACATGTTCAGGTCTGCTGCTCTCACTGTGCAGGGGAGAGAGGGTGGAAGAAGAGGTGGCCAGTCCTCTGCAGAGAAATGCAGCCCCTGCTCTGGACAACAGTGAAGCTGAGGAGCAGAGAGGACCCGTGCAGGATCACTGGAAGGACCGGACACTGGCAGACAAGATGGCGCCTGTCCCTCAGGCAAAGCGCGGGCAGGGGCCCCAACCCTATCCTCGGCTAAGCAAGGTGCCGACACCGGCATGACCAGGGAGTGCAGAGGCACAGGTGAGCACAAACGGAGGGTCAGGGAGGTAGAACGGGGCTCCCACTCACCGCTGGCTGCCTCCTGGAAGTTTGGAAGCGGTGTAATGGCGGCGGCGCTGCGTGTGTTGGTGATAGCCCGGCCTCGGCAGACAGTGATGGCGCGGGCTGCAGTGCTGGAGCAGCGGGAAGCCGGGCGGACGTCACAGGAGCTGGCTGGTCGGATAACCCGCTCGAGGCTGCGGCGCGGTCTCCAGGGGTCCCGGTACCTGCACTGCGCTCCAAGGCCTCTGAGGAAGATGGCCCTGAGGAGGACCGGCGGGAAGCAGGGAGGGAGAGGAAGCTGTCCAGGCTGCCTTGTCGGGCTCCGACGGGTCTGCGGGGTGAGCCCTTTAGTTCTTCTGCTCATAGAGCCGGCTATGGAAGGTGAGGGAGGATGAAAAAGCCAGAGGTTTTCCCCTAATGGCGGGAGCTCAAGAGTAGTGCGACCTCACGCTGCCATTGCCAGGACACGCCCCAAGATATTCATTTTTAGAATGTTTATCCTGCCCAGCCAGGAGAAATCTTTGTGGTCCCATTTGAGCAAATCTGCTTTGATCTTAGAAAAGAGCGGGGATATATCTGCGAAATATCAGCAGGTATATGAACCCCCAAGTATTTAAAGGAGGTAAAAGACCAGGTAAAAGGAAACTGACATTTTAAACTCGACATCACATCTGGAGGTAGGGAAACATTAAGGGCCATACTATTAGAGAAGTTAATTTTGTAGTTGCTAAGGGCACTGAACTTGTCAAGTAAATGTAACAGGGAGGGGGGGGGGGCCTTGCTGTTGAGTAATATACAGCAACAAATTGTCCGCAAAAGCCGAACATTTGAGCTGTATATAACCGACCCGCACTACATGACTAAGACATAAAGGAGGGGAGACAAGGGGCAGCCTTGCCTGGTACCATTACCAACTGTGAAAGGAGCAGAAAGGCTGCTGTTAACCCTGACCTGGGCTTGAGGAGTCTGGTAGAGAGCAAATATTCACTGCAGCATAGTGGCTCCCATCCCCATAGATGTCAGTACCGCCGCCAGGAAGTCCCAGTCCACCCGATCTAAGACTTCTCAGCAACTAAAGATAGAAACACACACAGGATATTAGTTGTTTTAGCATATTGAAGGATCGAAAAGGTCTTAAACGTATTATCTTGGGCTTCCCTAGTAGGGATGAAGCAGACCTGATCTGGGTGGACAAGGTCTCCCAGGAGGGGGGGACATCCTAAGGACAATAAGTTTGGCGTAGATCTTGTCATCAACGTTGATTAAAGAAATAGACCTTTAACTAGCACAGTGATTAGGGTCCTTACCGTCTTTCGGGATCACCGTGATATGGGCCTGTAAAAAAGCGGGGGGGAAAGCAAGAGGAGGCCAAGATTGAGTTGAAGGAAGAGAGAAGGAAGGGACACAGTTCCGACTGGAGAGTTTTATAAAATGTGGGAGTGTAGCCATCAGGGCCTGGACTCTTCCCTGCAGGCATTGAGCTCACTGCAATAGCTAATTCCTCGGGGGTGAAGGGGTCGTCTAGCTTCTCCAGAAGCGGGCAAGGTAATCGCGGAAGTGCAGTGGCCTCAAGAAATTCTGCAAGGGAAGGAGAGGGGACTTCAGACAATTTAGATACAAAGCCTTATAGAAAGAACGAAAAGTCGCTGAGATATCGTTTGTCAGATGGGATAATCGGCCAGACTGGAGCTTAAGGGATGGAACAAATAAGGATTTAAGGAGTTTGCTTGTCTCGTAGAGCACCAACAACCTGCCCAATTTATTTCCCCATTCATACATGTACTGGAGCAGAGCTGCCTGTAACGGGCATGTTTACAGTCCAAAAGATGATATATGTTATGTCTCGTTTTCTCCAGTTCCTTGAGTGTCTCCTCCAACCTAGTCAATTTATGTCGCATCTCAAGATCCTGCAGAGAAGAGAGCAGACGCTGCAACTTAGCTGCTGCTTCTCTTTTAAGTCGAGAGCCATGCTTAATAAGAACTCCTCGCAGGACACACTTTAAGGCCTCCCAGCGGATCTGTGGCGTCGTGGTGTCGACGGCATGATCAGCAGCGAAAGCGAGGGTAGCTGATTTTAGCTCCGACAAACACAGTGAATCCTTCAACAAGGACTCGTTCAGTCTCCAAGTAAAGGAGGGCCTAAGAGAGTCCGGGAGGGTGAGCTTGCAATGCACAGGATGAAAGATTCTCCAGGTGTCAAAGAGCTGCATACAGTGCAGGACCTTATGTACTTTGTTGAGCTTAGAGTAGGAGAGGGTGGAGGAGCCAGAGATCGTATCTATGTCAGGAAACAGGGCAACATTAAAGTCACCAGCGAGGATCAAGTGTCCTTGCATAAATGTCAGCAGGTGATCAAAGTAGCTGGAGAGAAACTCCAATTGACCCTGGTTGGGGCCATAAGCAGTGGCCACCGTATACGTCTGGCCCGCCAGGGACAGCATGAGAAATAAGTAACGCCCCCTAGGGTTTGCCTTAGAGTCTTGTATTTAATATTGTAGGGATGTATGCAAAAAGATGAAAACACCCTTGGTTTTAGCTTTAAGGTTGCTACTATGAAAGCTGGTCGGGAAATATCTATTTTTGAGGGAGGGAACATTGGGTCAGTGGAACCTTGTCTCTTGTAAACATAGAACGTTCGTCCTTAGTTTATGCATTGAGTACAGAATTTTAGACCTCTTCTCTGGTACAGGATGGATGCAGGAAGGAGTAAGCTTAATACAGAAAACAAGGGCTGGGAATGGGAAGGGGAGGACCACGATGGCAGAAAGACAGTAGAGGAAAGAGAAGATAAGAGAGAAAAAACAACTCAAAAGGCTGCTTAAGAAAAAAGCAGCCAAACATCTAAAGGCGGCAGCATCAGAACTGCACTAAACAGGTGGCAGTAATCCACCCTAGCATCTACGGGGGGTGTAGGAAAACAGCACACATAACAAGATAGCAAAACATAGGAGGGCAATAGGGCTACTGTAGAGACCCTTTATGTGCATATGAAAAGGGAATGTACATTCCCCAGCTGAAAACAGGAACAAGGGAAAAGAAACATAATATATGAAGGCAAAAGTAAAGATAGGACATAAGGGCTTAAAGGGGTTGTCCGGCGATAAAAAATTATTCACAGAATAACACACATTACAAAGTTATACAACTTTGTAATGTATGTTATGTCTGTGAATGGCCCCCTTCCCCGTGTCCCACCACCCCCACCCGTGTACCCGGAAGTGTGGTGCGCTATACATTACCTGTCGCGTGCCGACCACGGTCTCCGATCGTCAGCAGTGACGTCTTCTTCGGGAGGCCAGCGGATCTTCCCGAGTGCCGGCCGCCCTCTGCAGCGTCATCCGAAGCTCAGCCGCGATTGGCTGAGCATAACTGTGCTCAGCCAATCGCGGCTGAGCAGCTGATGACGTGGCCGCGTCATCAGCCGCTCAGCCGCGATTGGCTGAGCACAGTTATGCTCAGCCAATTGCGGCTGAGCTTCGGATGACGCTGCAGAGGGTGGCCGGCACTCGGGAAGATCCGCCAAGCTCCCGAAGAAGACGTCACTGCTGACGATCGGAGACCGTGGACGACACGATATGCGGTGAGTATAATGCACCACACTTCCGGGTCTAGCGTGGGTGGGGGGAAACACGGGGAAGGGGGCCATTCACAGACATAACATACATTACAAAGTTGTATAACTTTGTAATGTGTGTTATTCTGTGAATAATTTTTTATCGCCGGACAACCCCTTTAACAACAAACAGAGATGTATACTTACTTCGCAGCTCTAGGCACGTCAACAGTCCACAGCACATGAGGAGGAGAGGCGAACAGCATAGTGTCCCTATTTAGAGCCCCACATTAGAGCACGAGGCACTGCGGCGACAGCATCTGGTTCTTTGGGGTCTCGGGGCAAAGAACCATGCAGAAGAAGCGGAAAGATCAGCTCTCGGTGCAGAAGTCCCATCGTCAGGCGAACCATTCATCAGGGCAGTCCATTCCGAGAGGCCAACTGCCGGCAGATCAAAGGCTTGAAGGAACACAGACAAATCCTCTGGGGATCTCAAAGAAACAGCATTTTTATTTTGTCTGGCAAAAAGAGCAAATGGGAATAGAACAGCGAGCAAGGGCTTTAGGGCTGCCCGTAGTCTCAGGGTGCGCCTAAAGAGGTCCGGGAACAGCTGTAGCTTGGCATCATCAAAGTCTATGTCTGCTTGCTTTTTGCATTATTTGTCTCTTAACGGCATAATAGTGGACCCTGCAAATGACGTCTCTGGGGCGAGCAGGGTGAGAGCTCGGAGGCCGGTGAGAGCCTGATGTGCATTGTCAATCTCAATGTGTTCTTGAGGCGGGTTGCCCAGCAGAGAGTTGAATATCCCCAAGAGAGTAGACAGTAGGTCAGGAGTGTGGGTCGCTTCAGGCAGACCATGTATCCTGATATTATTTCTATGATTTTGGTTTTCCAAATCGTCCATTTGGCCCATTAAAGCACATGAGGTGGATTCTTGCATAGAGACTTTGTCTTTCAGAGCAGTAAGGGCTTGTTGTGTGGAAGAGTGCGAATCTTCTAAGGCCGCCACCCGAGATTGCAAGAAGGAAATATCTGACTTCAACACTCTCAAATCACTCCTCCAAGCAGATTTCAAATCAGAGACGAGCAGCTCTAAGTCCCCTTTGGAAGGTAGGAAATCCAGCAAGGCCTGAAGCTCTGGGTGACCCATTTGCAGGTGTTGAGACAGATCTTAGATAGCCTGGGCTCTGCCACAGAGGAGAAAGCCCCCCCCCCCCCCTTCGGTATGGGGCATAGCAGGTAGCAGGCTGGAAGTCTCTAAGGGAGGCAGACTGGGAAGTGCCAGGCAGTGAATGCTGAACCTGTGGGGAAGTACACTGCAGAGGAGCAGTAAAGAACCCCTAGGTCCCATTGGGTCCGGGTGAGCTGAGGAGGCTCCCTCATGGTAAGGTGGATCATTAGGGGCCAAGTTGCCAGACCCCACATCCAGTGAGTCCTGTGACCCAAAAGGCATGGTGGTAGACAGCAGGGTGCCTGACTGGGTAGTACAAGGTGCAGAGGAGGAGAGTGGCGGGAAGGCAGTGCTGGCAGGAGGCACAGCAAGCTTGTCCGTGACTGATGGCTGCTGCAAACAAGAAGAAGAGGCCTGAGAGGGACTCGGGAAGCACAGCGTTGCTGCCGGTGAGTGTGCGGCGGCTGCCGTGTCTGGGTACCAGTCCGGAGTCAAGGGCTGGAGCTGTGGCTAGGTTCCCCCCGAGGTCAGCAGGGTCCGAGGTGAGTGGGGAGGTGGGAGAAGGGCAAGGCCGCACGGCTAGAGGTCCGCAACAGCGTGTGCTCTGGCGGGGCAAGATGGCGCCCGTACCTGAACAGCTGTCTCCCGGTCAGCAGCTGCCGGTAACTGAGACAGCGGAGTGGTCCTCCTGACTGGAGACAGGTCCAGCTGTAAGTGCGCAGAGCGGGTCCTTGCAGAGCGTGGGAACACGCGGACGCTTGTGATCTAGTGAGGCAAGATGGCGCCTGTGTCTGCTCGGCAGCATCTGTGTTGGTCGGGAGGTCTGCCAGGGGGGTTCTCCCACCGGTGGCCGCAGACTTCGTCCTTCTGTTGGAGTGCCTTATGCCCATCATATGTACAGAGAATCTCCCTTGTGTGCAGGGCCAGTAGCGGAGCTCCTACTCCATGGGTCCTGTCTGCATCATGGCTAGACACGCCCCCTCACCCCTAAGTCTTTTATGCATCTGGCCAAAGTAACTAGTTCCAGGTTCCCGCAGTGGGATAATACCAGGTGTATTCTGTATTTTCCCCACTAGCAGTCACTACTCTTAGGGAGGCATTTATTAAGTCCGGCGTTTTTTACGCCGGACGTTAAAAAGGCCCCCGCAGCTCCGGCGCTACGGAGATTTATGTAGAGGCGGACTGCCTCTACATAAATCCCGTGCGCGCCGTTGCGCACCGCTGAAAACCTACGCCAGCTAAGGACTGGAGTAGGTTTTCGGCGTACATTTTAGCGGAACGGATGGTAAATCGCGCGGACTCTGAGTCCGCGCCCTCCGTTCCGCCCACTTTCCGACCCTTTTCCGACCCCTTTCCGCCCCCTGGCGTACTCGGCGGAAAGTGCCGATTTGCGAATATCTTATTCGCAAATCGGCCATTTGCGTATAAAAAAATACGCAAATCGGCACTTTCCGCCGAAAATCATCCATTTGCCGGATGATACATGTGGCCCTTAGTGATTGTATCCTGCACAGCTGAAGGAGTTATTGGGTTAATTATTAATGTCACATGTGTGTTTTCCAATTAGAGGTGCAGGCCTGTTTCTCTCCTTTTTTGTCCTATCTCCTTGGTTTCCTCTTTTGCACAACACAGCCCCACCAATCACTAGGAGGTTTAGTTTCTCTGCTGACCAGTGACAGGTGCTTTTTCTCTCTATCCTATCCTCTTCTTCTTCTCTCTCTCACACACACTCAGCCCACCACTAACAGGAGGGTTTAGATTTACCCCTGTAGGAGGAGTTAACCTGTTGGAGGAAGTGAGGCTGTTGAGACTAGGCTTTCATTGTGAACGGATGTGTCAGGAGAGGAGCCACCTAGGATCACCCTAGCCTACGCCAGTCTAAACCATGCAGGGCTCCTGATATGAGAGGAGCTGACCCCAGTAGGACAAGGCTACTGGAATAGGTCTACGTATCCTACTGCGCAGTGCAAGACGACCAGGTAACCTTGGAAGTCTGCTACACCCAGACTTGTGCTACCCACCTAGGATGGGTTCTACACAACTAGGGGGCAAACTCAGTCTATACAGGAGTATGAGTATCACTTATCTCTTTTCTATCTATGCTTCAGTTCCATCAGTGTACAAAGTCTACACTGGGCGGGCTCCTCTGGCAAATCCACGGCCTGTCTCTCAACCTCTACAAAGCACTTACTACTTCTCTACAAAAGCACTTACTTCTACAAGCACCTACTTCTAAAAGCACTGGCACTCTATTGTCAGCAACTACATTTGAAAAGAATTGCACTACCTGTATTAATTGTCTTTTTACCTACAATGTTATCCAGTAAAGTATTCTATATTTTAAACTAAACGCATGGGACTCTGCCTCCTCTTTTTACACCTGCACCTTTACACACACCACTGTCTACCTTGAGTTATTTTTCCCCTTCTCTGTGGGTGGCAGAAGGGATATCTCAGGTGCGTCTACTACAACTCCAGGTTGCCGTGACAAGTGCCCAAGGGACCCGCAACATTGGGGACATAAACCGGCCATAAAACAGGTACAAACATCACACCTGTGCACTACTACAGTGCTGGAGTCATGATAAACAACATCACAGTAACTGGCTGAGCACCACACATCCTGCTGTAATGCACGGCTATTCTGAAAAGTTTTGGGAAGTCTGCTTCACCCAGCGCAGGGACCTTGTACTTCCCTAAAAGGATGGGTACCCTGACAAGGGCATTAGGCGGTCAGATACGTGAATACGAGTTTCTCCTTCTTTTTCTCTTCTCAACCACATCAGGGAAGAGTACACAGTTACCTTGGATGCTACCTCAAGACGCTCCTCTACTCACTTCTGCTGTTACAACTTCTTCTACCACTTGCCTGCGCCTGCACTCACTGAAGCCTTATTTTTGTGTATTGAACTAAAACTTAAATAAACACATTTTTCTGGTTAAGCTACTGGACTCTCATTCTGTACCTATACACAAGGTTACACTTGGGTTATCAGGAAAAAACAGACAGTTTTTGTTTCAGACAGACTGAAGGAAACAGGGAAAACACAATGGCCTAGGTTTATTGAAGTACTGATGTATGTTTGTCTTGCCCTGTACAGTTACCCGTTCTTTTCCCAATATAAACCTTCTGCCTCTCTATTCTCCCTGATCTCTTTCATTATATGTCACAGGACACTGAGGATTTTTCTCACCCTCTGAGTCTTGGCCAGCATTAACTATTTTGACCCCCACAGTAATAAGGGGTTTGCAAGGGCCCAGATTCCTTCTATGGCAGTTATAAAATCCAGTATACGGTGACCAATATTATAAATAATATGCACACCATGACCACCACCATTACTCCCACATAGTGATATACAGTGACTCAAGGCTAATGCCTTCTCTGAGTGACCCAGTTTCAAAGGCGTGCTGGTGTTAAGGTACCCATACACCTTCAATGTTGTCAGTTATCTCTCCCATTCAAGCACCATCCTCTGGCTGCCGCTTATCTCTCTTGGAACAAAGGGAGCATGGACTATTTTTCATCAAGCCCAATCCCATCACATTATCCGTCGGTGGTCAATCAGATGAGCCCCATACCAGCAGCCAAACCCGTGGTTACATATGTGGATCCAAAAAGATACTAGCTTTAGAACCTTGGTGGAAAGCTGTGAAGCTATGAGAAAATCTCATTAGTTCATGCAAAGACACACAAATCTTTTTAAACAGTGTAGACGCCTCTTGATTTAACACTTCAGAGACCAGCTGAGACTTTAGCTTCTCAGGATACCAGGAAAGGTGGGTCCTGCTCTCACACTGGCCAAAAAGAAGGGGTTGTGGGCGGACACTTGGAGAGTCGCTACAGTTCATATACAATAAGGGCCAGTGGGACTGGTCCAATAAAGACTCTGGGCCACATGTATCATCCTGCGAACGGATGATTTTCAGCGGAAAGTGCCAATTTGCGTATTTTTTTATACGCAAATGGACGATCTGCGAATAAAATATTCGCAAATCGGCACTTTCCGCCGAGTACGCCAGGGGGGCGGAAAGGGGGCGTGTAGTGGGCGGAACGGAGGGCATGGACTCAGAGTCCGCGCGATTTACCATCCGTTTCGCCCAAATATACGCCGAAAACCTACTCCAGTCCTCAGCTGGCGTAGGTTTTCGACGGTGCGCACCGGTGCACACGGGATTTATGTAGAGGCAGTCCGCCTGTACATAAATCTCCGTAGCGCCGGAGCTGCGGGGGCATTTTTAAGTCCGGCGTAAAAAACGCCGGACTTAATAAATGCCCCCCTCTAACTTTACCAAGTGCCCAAGACAAAAAGTGTGTGTTAATCCTTAAAATTACCTTTATTATTACTGGATAAGTATGTAAGAGCACACAGTTTAAAAACAGCACAACTGTAAATGGGACAAAGTGTAAATGGGACAAACAGTTGGTAGTAAAAGTAATTTTCACTGGCTGATGCACCAGCAATACAGCACGTATATATGTATTACTTGATTGCACCACTAGGGGTCAGCAAAGCTTCACACTAAGAAAATATAGTATTATTTCTATGATAAATACACAGTTAATGTAGTTAGCAAATAAATTAAATGCAAAAAAAAACTAGTGAGCACAATATTAATCCTTGTGTATTATTCAGACAGATTAACTGAGGATGATGTGGAAGCAGAGCCAGACCATAGGGCATCAATCACACAAATAGGCTGTGTTATACGTGATTTTTGACACGGGGAGATTCATGAAAGAGTGTAAATATACACCTGGTGTAAACTGCCCACAGCAACCAATCACAGGTCAGCTTTTAGCTTTGGTAGAATATAAGAGGAGCTGTGATTGGTTGCTGTGGGCAATTTACACCAGGTGTATAGTTAAACCGTTTCATAAATCTCCGGTATATATATAATTAAATACAAGAAAGGCACAATATTATTCCTTATGTATAATTCAGACAGATCGGCTGAGGATGATATATAGGAGCAGAGCAAGACCAAAGGGTATCAATCACACAGGTAGACTAAGGGCCCTATTCCACCGGACGATTATCGTTCAGATTATCGTTAAATCGTTCGAATCTGAACGATAATCGTTCGGTTGAAATGCAGTTAACGATTAACGACCGAACGAGAAATCGTTGATCGCTTTATAAGACCTGGACCTATTTTTATCGTTGCTCGTTCGCAAATCGTTCGCATTGAATAAGACATCGTTCGGTCGTTCGCAATAGATACGAACGCAATAGCGAATAAATAGCGAAGAGAAACGATCGCAATTACGATCATAAGTAACGATTATCGTTCCATGGAAATGACCGAACGTTTTCAGGTCTTTCGCAATAGCGGTCGTTTGAGATCGTTAATCGTTAACGATTATGCAAACGATAATCGTTCGGTGGAATAGGGCCCTCAAAGGGTGTAAAATTTAGATTGGTGCAAACTGGCCACAGCAACCATTTACAGCTCCTCTTTCCTTTCACCAGAGCCTAAAGCTAAGCTGTGATTGGTTGCTGTGGCCAGTTTGCACCAGTCTATATTTTACACCCTTTGATAAATCTCCCCCTTAGTTTCTGAAACTCATTTGAGCCATGCGGTATGTGGTTCAACCTAGGCTGAAGAGCAACTGCCAATACTACTTGGAAGGACTATACTAAGCTGAAACCTTTTAAAAGTGTCTCTCTTCCCGTATTAGGCAGACGGGACAGCTTCCCGCCAGGCCCGGGATCAGGGACTCAGATAGTAGATTAGTCCACAGTACCATGGATCAGTAATTGCAATATAGTATTAAATCCCAAGGAGTGCGCCACCACTGCAGTCAGAGGCGCACATATACACTCAGTAGCGAGATGAGTTAAAACCTAAGCGACAGGCCCCCTGACATTTTTCGGCACTCTGAGTGCCTTTATCAAGAGGTACATGGGCACTGTATCGCGCCACGCCGCTATTAGGGTTTTTATACCCTCTAAGTTCAAGCCTCTTCCAATCACCACAAATCATGGCGACCGGGCCCCTACGCTAGGGGGGCCCGCACGGCCCCCCTTGCGACTTGTCTCTGAGCATCCCAAGAAGCTGCGGCCGCGCAGCTTCTCGGGATGCAGAGATCGCTTTGATGTTCCGCCCGCACAGTGAGCGGGCGGAACATTAAAGCGATCAGAATACAGGAGTAGGACCTTTCAGCGTCCTCCTCCTGTATTCCCTCCCATAGGCTGACGGCACCTCATACCAGCAGCCTATGGGACGTGACCTCTCCGGCAGGCGTGATGATGTGACGTCATCACGCCTGCTGGAAGTCCCATCCCTGCGGCTCGCAAGATGGAGCTTGAAGAGGAGGAAGAGCTGCTGCCTGCAGCCACAGCGCGAATTAGGTGAGTAGGATGTTTGTTTTTTTAGGGGCACCTCTGGGGGCATTATTAGTTCATGGGGGGCACCTCTGGGGGCATTATTAGTATATGGGGGCACCTCTGGGGGCATTATTAGTATATGGGGGCACCTCTGGGGGCATTATTAGTATATGGGGGCACCTCTGGGGGCATTATTAGTATATGGGGGCACCTCTGGGGGCATTATTAGTTCATAGGCGGCACCTCTGGGGGCATTATTAGTTCATGGGGGCACCTCTGGGGTCAGTATTAGTTCATGGGGGCACCTCTGGGGGCATTATTAGTTCATGGGGGCACCTCTGGGGACATTATTAGTATATTGGGGCACCTCTGGGGGCATTATTAGTTCATAGGCGGCACCTCTGGGGGCATTATTATTTGATGGGGGCACCTCTGGGGGCATTATTAGTTCATCGGGGCACCTCTGGGGGCACTATTAGTATATGGGGGCACCTCTGGGGGCATTATTAGTTCATGGGGCAACTCTGGGGGCATTATTAGTATATGGGGGCACCTCTGGGGGCATTATTAGCTCATGGGGGCACCTCTGGGGGCATTATTAGTATATGGGGGCACCTCTGGGGGCATTATTAGCTCATGGGGGCATCTCTGGAGGCATTATTAGCTCATAGGGGCACCTCTGGGGGCATTATTAGCTCATGGGGGCACAGCAGGGAATCCTACATACAGGGGGCACAGCAGGGGATCCTACATACAGGGGGCATCCCACACAGCGCATTTACTATGGGAGCCTACAGGAGGGAGAAAGGAAAGGAAGTTGCTAGAAATGTGCGGAGCCTAAATTGTTTGTCTCGCAGGTTCTGAAAAGATGAAACATATCTGGAAGGAATCATAATGGAGGTCTGGGCCAGATGGAGAGGAAAAGGGAAAGTGACGCCTCAGATCAAAGAAGACGTCACCTGTGAGTCACTGTATGACAGTTTTCTTATTTTGTAGAACATCATTTAGTAGGGGTGCCCCGAGGTGACAGCTACTACATTATCTGTACTCAGAGATATCACTGTGTTATCTGTGGTGTTACATAGGACTTCAGGTGACTACTACATTATCTGTACTCAGAGGGATATCACTGTGTTATCTGTGCTGTTACATAGGGCTGCAGGTGACATCTACTACATTATCTGTACTCAGAGGGATATCACTGTGTTATCTGTGCTGTTACATAGGGCTGCAGGTGACATCTACTACATGATCTGTACTCAGAGATATCACTGTGTTATCTGTGCTGTTACATAGGACTGCAAGTGAAATCTACTACATTATCTTTACTCAGAGATACCACTGTGTTATGTGGTGTTACATAGGACTGCAGGTGAGTACTGCATTATCTGTACTCAGAGGGATATCACTATTATCTGTGGTGTTACATAGGACTGCAGCTGGTATCAGGTGACTTCTCCAGGTTGCAGAAGTTCAAACTTCATCGTGCCCTGCTGACAGTTTATTATGGGAGTTGTAGTTTTGCAGCAAGTGAGTATTCAGATTGCAGCACTACAACCCCCATTGTTTCCAACTGGCAGTTTATGATGAGAGTTGTAGTTTTTCAGCTGGAGAGTTAAAGATTGGAATACAATGATTAGACAATGACACAGTACAGTCCATTAATTATAGGGGGCAGTAGTGCAGTACATGAGGTGGAGGCAGTGGCAGTGCATTAGAACATGGTGGCACATTAGAGTAATTGGATATAACGTTAGATATGACTTTGCCTGATCGGGTGAGATGGGGGGGGCCCAAGCTAACATTTTGGGGCCCCAAGCTAACTGGTTACTGCGCTTCCATACTGCCGGTGAAGGATGTGGCACCCCCACCCCAGGGAGGGGTTTAATGATGTGTCTTTGCACAGGAACTGTCTGTGCCGGGACCTAGTCTCACAACTTGAAATTAGGAGTCTGCTGCGCACACATTGCTGTGCGCAAACTTAGACTCCAGGGCGTTTCTCACTCAGTGCGGGGAAACCCTATTTGCCAAGGATCTCTCTGCATGTGTGCGCAGGAAAAGGTGCGCACGCATTTAGTCTCAGTCAGCCTCCCCGTCCTTAGGGAGATAGGTGCGCAGTAGGTGTTGCGTACAAACTTAGGACAATCTTCCTTAGTAGCGGATAGATGTGTGAGACACCACTCTCTTACAAAGTTGTCCTACTAGATCCTAAGATCAGTATGCAGTGCTGAGCTCTACTTAAAGGAGAGAAGCCACCTAGGAATAACCTTGCCCATGCCAGGAACCTCTCTAAAAAGTGCAGGGCAGTCTCATGAAGCAAGAGGAACTGACCCCAGTAGGACAAAGCTACTGTGCGAAGTTTAAGTATCCTACTGCGCAGCGCAAGGCAACTGGGAAAGTTCAGAAGTCTGCTACACCCAGATAAACAACAGCTGGCATAGCATAGATCAGTATATGAAATCTAATGATTGCATGTTTTATGATAAAATATAAGTGTAAAGAAAAAGTGTAGTTAAAAAAATAAGTTTTTAAAAGTATTAAAACCTTTATAATCCCCCTCAATAAAAGTTTAAAATACCTCATTGCCCATTATAAAAATATGTAAAATAAATAAATAAACATATTACATATCGTAGCATATGGAATTGTCCGCTCTATTAAAATATAACATTATTCTTCCCGCACGGTAAACAGCGTAATTGAGAAGAAGAAAAAAAGCATTGTTGATTTGTTTTTAAATTATATCAGGAAAAACATGTATAAAAAGCAGTCCAAATTTTTCTTTTAAACCAATATGATATTGATAAAAACTACAGATCATGGCACAAAAAAATTACACCCCAACCAGCCCTGTAGGTGGAAACATAAAAACGCTATGGCTCTTAGAAGGTGGGGAGGAACATTGCATTAATTGAAAGCGGACATCCTAGCACCTATGGCTAGGGATGAGCGAACCGAATCGTAACGTAAAAAGTTCGGTTCGTCACCGAACCGAACTTTGAGAAAGTTCGTAACGAATCTGGTTAAAATAACAATAACAAATAAAATCAAAGACATCTTTAAAAAGTGATGCAAACACCTCTGGAATGCATCTGGGAAAGCAGTGAAACAGTATTAGAGGAATCAGCATTACGGGGTTAGCGATCCTATGCAGTAATGCCGATGCCTCTTATGGTTAATATATTTAATTAATAGAACATATTTTTGTTGTAATAAAGTCACTTTCGTTGTTCAATAATTTAATTAAAACGATTCCATCATTGTGCAATTAAATATACTGTTAAAATAAATATATATAAATAAATGTATATTTATATATAAATTTATTTTTTTACAGTATATTTAATTGCACAAATATGGATTCGTTTAAATTAAATTATTAAACAATTAAATAAATTTTATTATAACGAAAATGTGTTTTATTAATTAAATATTAATTATTACAGGAAGCTCTATTAAGCCGTTAATTCATATACCCGGTAATAGAGCAAACTGTAACTAGATTTGCATTTCCAGAGAAATACATAGTGCTTGAAAAGAGCACCCCTTTACCAGTGACTTCCCTTTAAGAAAATTTTTAACCCTTGATATCCTCTCTTTAAAGGGGTTATCCAGCACTACAAAAAATGGCCACTTTCCCCCTACTGTTGTCTCCAGTTTGAGTGGGGTTTTGAAACTCAGTTCCATTGAAGTAAATGGAGCTTAATTGCAAACTGCACCTGAACTCGAGACAAAAGTAGGGGGAAAAGTGGCCATGTTTTTGTAGCGCTGGATAACCCCTTTAAGAGCGACTTTGGTACAGTCCCTTTAAGAGCAACTTTGGTACAGTTCCTTAAGGAGGGACTTTGGTGACAACGCTTTGAGTGACCTATATACTATCCCTTTAAGACTGGTTAAGTACTCTCCCTTTAAAAGCGACTTAGGTACCACCCTTTGAAGACCAGCTTAAGTACTGACCCTTTAAGAGTGGCTTGGGTACCGTCCCTTTAAGAGTGACTTGGGTATTATCCCTTTAAGAGCGGCTTGGGTACCATCCCTTTAAGAGCGACTTGGGTACCGTCCCTTTAAGAGCGACTTGGGTACCGTCCCTTTAAGAGCGACTTGGGTACCGTCACTTTAAGAGCGACTTGGGTACCGTCTTTTTAAGAGCGACTTGGGTACCATCCTTTTAAGACGACTTGGTACCGTCCCATTAAGAGCGACTCGGGTACCCTCCCTTTAAGAGCGACTCGGGTACCGTCCCTTTAAGAGCGACTCGGGTGTTCCGTCCTATTAAGAGCGACTCGGGTACCGTCCCTTCAAGAGCAGCTTGGGTACCGTCCCCTCAGCTCTGCTATTTTACTGACTGAACTCTGCTACTTATAATGGTAAAGATCATTGCTCGGTTACCATGACAATCTTACTCATGTCAGTGAGACAAAATCGTTAAGGACCTTCCATATATTACATCTTCTATTGGCCAATAGTGGACATGTGACTGTGTGAATGTTGTGATACATTGCCTGACAAAACCTTAGAGTTCCTATTGGCTGCTATATTTCAGCTATTTGCATATGTGCTGTGATTGGCTGTCAGCGTTTAGAGTGTGGCCATTATTTTCAACAGGTCATTATTTTCTATGGGAAATTAGGGGTCTTTAAACGTAAATTTCTTAAAAACGACAAATCCGATCGAAACCGAAAATAAAGAGCACACCTGTCACCGCTGAGGGCTTCGAAACGCAGTTTGAACGGAGTCTGTGCGCAAAAAGGTTCGGGCTGTATTAATCGCAGAAAATGGCTGGAAGAAGAAGAATATGGATAACTAGATCTGCATTTCCAGGGAAATACATAGTGCTTGAAAAGAGCACCCCTTTACCAGTGACTTCCTTTTAACTTTAATCCTGGGTGCCGTCCCTTTAAGAGCGACTTGGGTCCCATCCCTTTAAGAGCAACTTGGCTCCCGTCCCTTTAAGAGCAACATGGGTCCCTTTAGGAGCGACCTGGGTTGCTTTAAGAGCGACGTGGGTCCCTTCGCTCTTAAAGGGACCCAGGTCGCTCTTAAAGAGACCCATTTCGCTCTTAAAGGGACCCATTTCGCTCTTAAAGGGACCCAGGTCGCTCTTAAAGGGACCCAGGTCGCTCTTAAAGAGACCCATTTCGCTCTTAAAGGGACCCATTTCGCTCTTAAAGGGCCCCCTGTTGCACTTTTAGGAACCCAGGTCGCTCTTAAAGGGACCCAGGTCGCTCTTAAAGGGACCCAGGTCGCATTTAAAGGGACCCATTTTGCTACAAATTTCGCTCTTAAAGAGCCCCAGGTCGCTCTTAGAGGGACCCAGGTCGCTCTTAAAGGGACATAATTCGCTCTCAGAGGGCCCCAGATCGCTTTTAAAGGGCCCCAGGTCGCAATTAAAGGGACCTATTTCGCTCTTAAAGGGACCCAGGTCGCTTTTAAAGGGCCCCTTTTCGCTCTTAAAGGGACCTATTTTGCTGTAAAAGGGACCAAGGTCGCTCTTAAAGGGACCTAGGTCGCTCTTAAAGAGACCCATTTCGCTATTAAAGGGACCCAGGTTGCACTTAAAGGGACCCATTTTGCTCTTAACCCCTAGACGACCCTGGACGTAGGGTTACGTCATGGAAGTCTGTCCCCAGACGTAACCTTACGTCATGGGTGTTATTCCCGCTATGAAGCGCGCTCCGGAGCGGAGCGGGTTTCACAGCAGGTGGGGGCCGGCTGCAGTGAGCAGCCGGGACCTCACCGGTAATGACACGCTGCAGCGATCGCGCTGCCGCGTGTCATTAACCCCTTAAACGGCGCGACCGCAGCGTTTAAGTGTTAATGACAGGGGGAGTCCCCTGTCACTTACCGATCGGGACCCCCGTAGTGTGACTGCGGGGGTCCCGATCATTGAAACGGACTGCTGGAGGTCTCTTACCTGCCTCCATGTGGTCCGATCGGCGATCTGCTACACTGAGCCTGCACAGGCAGGCTCAATGAGCAGATCGCCGATAACACTGATCAATGCTATGCCTATGGCATAGCATTCATCAGTGTATAAATCAAAGTAATGTATGTACAAGTCCCCCAAAGGGACTTCAAAAGTGTAAAAAAAAAAAAAGTTCAAAACACTAACACACTACCCCAAAACCCCTTCCCCAATAAAAGTCTAAATCACCCCTCTTTCCCATTATATAAATAAAACATATAAAAATGAATAAATAGATAAACATATAATATACCGTAGCGTGCGTAATTGTCCGATCTATTAAAATATAACAAGCGTCATTGCAACCGGTAAACGGCGTACACGAAAAGAGGGGAAAAAGTGCGCAGATTACCGATTTTATGTTACATTATATATTAAAAAAAATCAATAAAAAGTGATCAAAACGTCCGATCTTCACAAATATGGTATAAATAAAAACTAGAGATCATGGCGGAAAAAATGACACCCCATACAGCCCCATAGGTGAAAAAATAAAACCATTATAAGCGTCACAATAGGCCCATTTTATTAATATTTAATTGCCAAAAAAAAAGATTTCATAAAAAAAAATATATATAACATTAGAGAATCTGTGTAACCTGCATATGGTTGTGTTCGGACTGACCTATAGAATAATAGTGTCATGTCGCTGTTACCATATAGTGCATTACGTAGACACAGGAACCCCCCAAACGTTACCATATTGCATTCTTTCTTACGATTTCACCTATTTATATCTTCATAAATAATATATTTGGAATTCCGTCATACATGTTATGGTAAAATGAATGACGCCATTACAAAGTACAACTATTCCTGTAAAAAACAAGCACTTACATGGCTTGTAGATAGAAAACTGAGAGTGCTAGAGCTCTTAGAAGGGGAGGAGGGAAAAACGAAAGCACTAAGATCAAAATTTGCGCGGTCCACTGGGTCATTTTGGGCCTGGTCCTCAAAGGGTTAAAGGGACCCATTTCACTCTTACAGGGACCCAGATGGCTCTTAAAGGGGCCCAGGTCGCTCTTAAAGGAACCCAGGTTGCTCTTAAAGGGACCCAGGTCGCTCTTAAAGGGACATATTTCGCTCTTAAAAGGACCCAAGTCGCTCTTAAAAAGACCCATTTTGCTCTTAAAGGGACATATTTCGCTCTTAAAGGGAACCAGGTAGCTCTTAAAGGGACCCAGGTTGCTCTTAAAGGGACCCAGGTCGCTCTTAAAGGGTCCCAGTTCGCTCTTAAAGGGACCCATGTCGCTCTTAAAGGGACCCAGGTCGCTCTTAAAGGGACCCAGTTCGCTCTTAAAGGGACCCAGATCGCACTTAAAGTGACCCAGTTTGCTCTTAAAGGGACCCAGATCGCTCTTAAAGGGACCAAGGTCACTCTTAAAGGGACCCAGGTCGCTCTTAAAGGGACCAATTTCACACTTAAAGGGACCAATTTCACGCTTAAAGGGACCCAGGTCGTTCTTAAAGGGACCCATTTTGCTCTTAAAGGGACATATTTCGCTCTTAAAGGGACCCATTTCGCTCTTAAAGGGACCAATTTCACTCTTAAAGGGACCAATTTCACGCTTAAAGGGATACATTTAGCTCTTAAAGGGACCCAGGTCGCTCTTAAAGGGGCCCATTTCCCTCTTAATGGAACCCAGGTCGCTCTTAAAGTGACATATTTCGCTCTTAAAGGGACATATTTTGCTCTTAAAGGGACCCAGGTCGCTCATAAAGGGACCCAGGTTGCTCTTAAAGGGACCCATTTTGCTCTTAAAGGGACATATTTCGCTCTTAAAGAGCCCAGGTTGCTCTTAAAGGGACCAATTTCACTCTTAAAGGGACCAATTTCACGCTTAAAGGGACATATTTTGCTCTTAAAGGGACCAAGGACGCTCTTAAAGGGACCCAGGACGCTCTTAAAGGGACCCAGGTCGCTCTTAAAGGGACCCAGTTCGCTCTTAAAGGGACCCGGGTCGCTATTAAAATGAGGCAGGTCGCTCTAGCGACATGGGTCTCTTTAAGAGCGACATGGGTCCCATACCTTTTGGAGTGACTTGGGTCCCTTTAAGAGCAACATGCGTCCCGTCCGTTTAAGAGCAACTTGGGTCCCGTCACTTTAAGAGCGACTTGGATTCCTTTAAGAGCGACTTGGGTCCCTTTAAGAATGACTTGGGTCCCTTTAAGAGCAATATGGCTCCCGTCTCTTTAAGAGCGACTTGGGTTCCTTTAATAGCGACTTGCGTTCCTTTAAGGCCGACCTGGGTCCCTTTAAGAGCGATCTGGGTACTTATGGTAAAGATCATTGCTCGGTTACCATGACAATCTTACTCATGTCAGTGAGACAAAATCATTAAGGACCTTCCATATATTACATCTTCTATTGGCCAATAGTGGACATGTGACTGTGGATGGTGTGATACATTGACTGACAAGACCTTAGAGTTCCTATTGGCTGCTATTTTTTAGCTATTTGCATATGTGCTGTGATTGGCTGTTAGTGGTTAGAGTATGGTCATTATTTGCAATGGGCCATTATTTTCTATGGGAAATTTGGGGTCGTTTAACGTAAATTTCTTAAAAACGACAAATCCGATCAAAACGAAAAATAGATAGCACACCTCAAACCTCCGAGGGCTTCGAAACGCAGTTTGAATGGAGTGTGTGCGCAAAGCGATTCGGGCTGTATTACGTGCAGAAAAATGGCTGGAAGAAGAAGAAACGGAAGAAGAAGAAGAAGAATACGGATTACAATATAGTGCTTTTCAAGCACTATAACAATATAATACTAGATTTGCATTTTCCAGGGAAATACATAGTGCTTGAAAAGAGCGTCCCTTTACCAGTGACTTCCAGAGCGCCCCTTTACCAGTGACTTCCCTTTAACAGAAACTTTAACACTTGATACCCTCCCTTTAAGAGCAACTTTGGTACAGTCCCTTTAAGAGCAACTTTGGTACAGTCACTTTAAGAGCAACTTTGGTCCAGCCCCTAAAGGAGGGACTTTGGTGACAACGCTTCAAGTGACCTATATACTGTCCCTTTAAAACCAGCTTAAGTACTCTCCCTTTAAAAGTGACTTTAGTACCACCCTTTGAAGACCCTTTAAGAGCAGCTTGGGTACAGTTCATTTAAGAGTGACTTGGGTACTGTCCCTTTAAGAGCGACTTGGGTACTGTCCGCGCTACATGGCTGCCTCAGCTCTGATACTTTACTGACTGAACTCTGCTACTTGGCTCCCGTCTCCTTAAGAGCGACTTGAGTTCCTTTAAGAGCGACTTGCGTTCCTTTAAGGCCGACCTGGGTCCCTTTAAGAGCGATCTGGGTACTTATGGTAAAGATCAGTGCTTGGTTACCATGACAACCTTACTCATGTCAGTGAGGTAAAATCGTTAAGGACCTTCCATCTTCTATTGGCCAATAGTTGACATGTGACTGTGTAAATGTTGTGATATATTGCCTGACAAGACCTTAGAGTTCCTATTGGCTGCTATATTTCAGCTATTTGCATATGTGCTGTGATTGGCTGTTAGCGGTTGGAGTGTGGCCATTATTTCCAAAAGGGCCATTATTTTCTATGGGAAATTAGGGGTCTTTAAACGTAAATTTCTTAAAAAAACAACAAATCCGATCGAAACCGAAAAAAGATAGCACACCTGTCACCGCCGAGGGCTTCGAAACGCAGTTTTAAAGGAGTCTGTGCGCAAAGCGGTTCGGGCTGTATTAATCGCAGAAAAATGGCTGGAAGAAGAATACGGATTACAATATAATTAGGCCAGGTTCAGACTATGTAAGTGTGCGGCTGTATTTGCGGCTGTAATTGTGCGGCGGTATTTTTGGTGGTTCATGCGTACGCTGGAAAGTATACGATATACGGCTGCACAGTGCACACTATGTATGAATCTACGGCCCTATCGTAAACGGACCCGTAAAAAATGAACAAGACCATTGTTTGCGGCTGGAAATGCGGCCGTGGATTGACAGGCGGTCCGTACGGAGTACTTCAAAAATAGTCGGCAATGATGCCAAATGCCGATGCCTCTAATAGTTAATATATTAAATTAATAAAACACATTTTCTTTGTAATAAAGTCCCTTTCGTTGTTCAATAATTTAATTCTAACGATTCCATCATTTTGCAATTAAATATACTGTTAAAATAAATATATATATAAATAAATGTATATTTATATATTTATTTTTTGACAGTATATTTAATTGCACAATGATGGATTCGTTAGAATTAAATTATTGAACAACGAAACTGATTTTATTTCAACGAAAATGTGTTTTATTAATTAAATATTAATTAGTACAGGAAGCTCCATAAGCCGTTAATTCATATTGCTGGCAAAAGAGCATTCTGTACTAATCATCACTTTACTTTAATGAAAACATCAAATGTTTCTTCTAATTATGTTATCACAATAGCATTATTAGAAGAAACATTTAGAATTATATGTGCGCTCAGCTGATTGGCTGATCGGCTGAGCGCACATATAATTAGCGGGTCCGCAGCACAGTGACTTCATTGTGCTGCGGACCAGCGAAGAGGACACATCGGGGTGAGTATAGAGCTCTCCCCACCCCCTCCCCAGCAGTGCACCCCTCCCAGCAAGGAAGGGGGGGTCACTTAACCCCTTCCTTGCTGGGATGGGTGCAGTCTGACATCAGTCTGGCCCCCAAGGGGTTAAGGGGGATGCAATACATCCTCCCTTAACCCCTTGGGGGCCAGACTGTAAGCAGCGATCTGTAAAGATGCTGCATACTGTAAGGAGCACAACACCGCTCACAATGATGGGTGTTGTGCTCCTGTTTGTGTGTTTTTTGTGTGTTTCTCCCTTTTTGTTTTTCAGATATCGGTATCCTGGGGATTACGTCGGATTCCGTGGACTACGTCGATGACCAGCGGTTGTTTGTTGTTGTTTAATAAAATGGTCAATGAGGGGTGTGGGGGTGTTTTTATTTGAATAAAAAAAATTTTTAACTTGTGTCTTCTCTTTATTTCTTTACTTTATAGACTTAGTAGTGGAAGCCGTCTAATAGACGGAATCCATTACTAAGTTGGGGCCTAGTGTTAGCCGGTATAAAATGGCTAACACTAACCCCCCATTATTACCCCAGTACCCAATGCCACCAGGGGTACTGGGAAGAGCCGGGTGCCAGTGGTCCCGGAGCGTCAAAATTGGCGCTCCTGGACCGGGCGGCAGCAGGCTGGTAATATTTAGGCTGGGGAGGAACTAAACCAATGGCTCTTCCCACCATGGTGTTACCAGGCTGCTGTCGTTTGGTTTTTAACCCGGTTGGTTATAAAAATAGGGGGGACCCTATGCGTTTTTTTTTTAAATAAATAAATTAAATTTAAATAAATAATCAGTCTGACTGATGTCAGACTGCACCCATCCCAGCAAGGAAGGGGTTAAGTGACCCCCCTTCCTTGTTGGGAGGGGTGCAGTGCTGGGGAGCGGGTGGGGAGAGCTCTATACTCACCCCGATGTTGTCTCTTCGCTGGTCCGCAGCACAATGAAGTCACTGTGCTGCGGACCCGCTAATTATATGTGCGCTCAGCCGATCAGCCAATCAGCTGAGCGCACATATAATTCTAAATGTTTCTTCTAATAATGCTTTTGTGATAACATAATTAGAAGAAACATTTGATGTTTTAATTAAAGTAAAGTGATGATTAGTACAGAATGCTCTTTTGCCGGCAATATTAATTAACGGCTTACTGGAGCTTCCTGTACTAATTAATATTTAATTAATAAAACACATTTTCGTTGAAATAAAATCAGTTTCGTTGTTCAATAATTTAATTCTAACGAATCCATCATTTTGCAATTAAATATACTGTCAAAAAATAATTATATATATAAATATACATTTATTTATATATATATATATTTATTTTAACTGTATATTTAATTGTACAATGATGGATTTGTTTAAATGTAATTATTGAACAACGAAAGGGACTTTATTACAACGAAAATGTGTTTTATTAATTAAATATATTAACCATGAGAGGCATCGGCATCGGCATACTGCAGAGGATCGCAAACCTCGGTAATAGCGATTCCTGTAAACTGTTTCCCTGCTTTCCCAGATGCATTACAGAGGTGTTTGCATCACTTTTTTAAGATTTTATTTGTTATTTTTAGTTGAACCAGATTTCCAAGTAAATGACCGTATGTTTTCAGCCGCATGTCTATTTTTTCCCACGGCCGTAGTTTCATCCGCACATTTACAGCCGCATTAAAAAATACAGCCGCACAGTTACATAGTGTGAACCTAGCCTAATACTAGGTTTGCATTTCCAGGGAAATACATAGTGCTTGAAAAGAGCGCCCCTTTACCAGTGACTTCCATTTAACTTTAATCCTGGGTGCCGTCCCTTTAAGAGCGACTTGGGTCCGATACCTTTAAGAGCAACTTGACTCCCGTCCCTTTAACCCCTTGCCTCTAAAGCCTGTTTTGGCCTTAATGACCAGACTCATTTTTCAAAATCTGACCTCACTTTATGCGCTTATAGCTCAGTGATGCTTTAACGTATGCTAGCGATTCTGATATATTTTACTTTTTTAGGGTGTTACAGGGCTTAGAAATTTATTAGCAAATTATCTCATTTTGTGAAAGTTTCCAAAACTGATTTTTTTTTTAGGGACCAGTTATTTTTTTAAATGGATTTAGAAGGCTTGTATACTGGAAACGCCCATAAGTGACCCCATTTTGGAAACTAGACACCTTAAAGAATTAATCTAGGGGTATAATGAGCATTTAAACCCTACAGGGGCTGGAGGAAAGTATTTACAATTAGGCCGTAAAAAAATCGAAAATTTTAATTTTCAAATAATATATACGTTTAGATTAAAGTTTCTCATTTTCGAAAGGAACATGAGAAAAAAAGCATGCCAAAATTTGTAACGCAGGTTCTCCTGAATACAACGGTACCCCATATGTGGGCGTAAACCACTGTATGGGCACACAGCTGGGCTCAAAAGGGAAGGAGCGCCAATTAGCTTTTTTAATGCAGATTTTGCAGTTTCTGAGCGCCAGGTGCGTTTGCAGAGCCCCTGTAGTGTCCGCAGAATAGAATCCCCCCAAAAGTCACCCCATTTTCCAAAGTACACCCCTCAAAGAATTCATTTTTGGGTAGGATGACGATTTGACCCCACATGCATTAGAGGAAAGTATTCAAAATTAGACAGTAAAAATGAAAAACACAATTTTTTCCAATAATATGTTTGTTTAGTTTTAAATTTCTCAATTTCACAAGGAACATGAGAAAATCCGCACCCCAAAATCTGTACTGCAGGTTCTTCCGAGTAGAAAGGTACCCCATATGTGGGCATAAACCACTGTATGGCCACACAGGAGGGCTCAGAAGGAAGGGAGCGCCAATTAGCATTTTCAGTTCAGATTTTGCTGAAGTTTCTGAGCGCCAGGTGCGTTTGTAGTGCCCCTGTAGTGTCCGCAGAAGAGAACCCCCCCAAAAGTCACCCCATTTTGGAAAATACACCCCTCAAAGAATTCATCTTGGGGTGTGGTGACCATTTTGACCCCACAGGTATTAAAGGAAAGTATTCAAAATAAGACAGTAAAATTGAAAAACTAGAATTTTTCCAATAATATGTTCGTTTAGTTTGAAATTTCTCAATTTAACTAGGAACAGGGGAGAAACTGCATGCCTAAATCTGTAACGCAGGTTCTCCTGAGTAAAACGGTACCCCATATGTGGGCATAAACCACTGTATGGGCACCCAGCCGGGCTCAGAAGGGAAGGAGTGCCAATTAGAAACTTCTTTGGAAAAATCTAAACTGGAAATGCTGAGCGCCAGGTGCGTTTGCAGCGCCTCTGTAGTGTCAGCAGAATAGAACCCCACCAAAAGTCACCCCATTTAGGAAAGTGCACCCCTCAAAGAACTCATCTTGGGGTGCAGTGAGCGCTTTAACCCCAAAGGTATTAGAGGAAAGTATTCAAAATAAGACAGTAAAAATGAAAAACTCGAATTTTTCCAATAATATGTTTGTTTAGTTTAAAATTTCTTAATTTCACAAGGAATGGGAGAAAAAACGTACCCAAAAATCTGTATCGCAGCTTCTTCTGAGTAAAACGGTACCCCATATGTGGGTATAAACCACTGTATGGGCACACAGCAGGGCTCAGAAGGAAGAGAGCACCAATTTGCTGGAGCAAAACCGCAGCTAGTAATAGTTATTAGAATAGCGCAGTTACTAAAATACAATAAAAAATGAGATTACAGGTAATGTGGGGTGGTCACGGGCAACCTGGTGTGGTCACGGGAAACCTGGGGTGGTCACAGGCAACCTGGGGTGGTCACGGGCAACCTGGAATGGTTATGGGCAACCTGCGGTGGTTACAGACAATCTGGGGTGGTAACGGGCAACGTGGGGTGGTTACGGGCAACGTGGGGTGGTAACGGGCAACGTGGGGTGGTTACGGGCAACGTGGGGTGGTAAAGGGACCCAGGTTGCTCTCAAAAGGTACCCAGATCGCTGTTAAAGGGACCTAGGTCGTCTTAAAGGGACCAATTTCACTGTTAAAGGGACCCATTTCGCTCTTAAAGGGACCAATTTCACTCTAAAAAGGATCCAGGTCGCTCTTAAAGGGACATATTTCGCTCTTGAAGTAACATATTTCGCTCTTAAAGGGACCCAGGTCACTCTTAAAGGGAGGGGGAGGGCCTAAACCAATGGCTCTTCCCACCCTGGTGTTACCAGGCTGCTGTCGATTGGTTTTTAACCCGGCTGGTTATGAAAATAGGGGAAACCCTACTCATAGCCTGCTGCCGCCCCAGTCCAGGAGCGCCAATTTTGACGCTCCGGGACCACTGGCACCCGACTCTTCCCAGTACCCCTGGTGGCATTGGGTACTGGGGTAATAATGGGGGGTTAGTGTTAGCCATTTTATACCGGCTAACACTAGGCCCCAAATTAGTAATGGATTCCGTCTATTAGACGGCTTCCACTACTAAGTCTATAAAGTAAAGAAATAAAGACGAGACACAAGTGAAATTTTTTTTTATTCAAATAAAAACACCCCCACTGGTAACACCACCGCTGGTCATCGTTGTAGTCCACGTAATCCGACGTAATCCACTGGATACCGATATCTAAAAAACAAAAAGGGAGAAACACACAAAAAACACACAAACAGGAGCACAACACCCATCATTGTGAGCGGTGTTGTGCACCTTACAATATGCAGCATCTTTACAGATCGCTGCTTACAGTGTGGCACCCAAGGGGTTAAGGGAGGATGCATTGCATCCCCCTTAACCCTTTGGGTACCATACTGAACAATCTGGCCCCCAGGGGGTTAAGTAAGGGTCCCCACTTGTCAGACTGCACCCATACCAGCAAGGAAGGGGTTAAGTGACCCCCCTTCCTTGCTGGGAGGGGGGGGTGCAGGGGAGGGGGGGGGGGTTACTCATGCTCCCAGGTCTTCTATCTTCTTTCTTCTATCTTCAATCAGCTCCGGCTCGGGAAAATTCACAGGGGCGGATCCGCAGCGGATACCGCCCCTGTGAATTCTAATGTAATTACATACTGGCAGCGGGATTGTCATCCCTCTGCCAGTATGTAATTCCCGGCCCCATTAACCCCCCCGGGATAATACATTACCGGCAGTGCGATCCGTCCGCATCTGAGGCTCCCGACTCCCGCGCAGCCAATCAGTGCACGGCCCCGCTGCAGTCACTGATTGGCTGTGCAGGAGTCGGGAGCCTCAGATGCGGCCGGATAGCGCTGCCGGTAATGTATTATCCCGGGGGGGTTAATGGGGCCGGAAATTACATACTGGCAGCGGGATGACAATCACGCTGCCAGTATGCAATTACATTGGAATTCACAGGGGCGTTATCCGCTGCGGATCCGCCCCTGTGAATTTTCCCAAGCCGGAGCTGACTCACTGAGCTCAGTGGGCCAGCTCCGGCGAAGAAGATAGAAGATAGAAGACCTGGGAGCGTGAGTAACCCCCCCCCCCCTCTCAGCAAGGAAGGGGGGTCACTTAACCCCTTCCTTGCTGGTATGGGTGCAGTCTGACAACAGTCTGGCCCCCAAGGGGTTAAGTGGGCTCCCTTACTTAAACCCCTGGGGGCAAGATTGTTCAGTATGGCACCCAAAGGGTTAAGGGGGATGCAATGCATCCTCCCTTAACCCCTTGGGGGCCACACTGTAAGCAGCGATCTGTGAAGATGCTGCATACTGTAAGGTGCACAACACCGCTCACAATGATGGGTGTTGTGCTCCTGTTTGTGTGTTTCTCCCTTTTTGTTTTTCAGATATCGGTATCCAGTGGATTACGTCGGATTCCGTGGACTACGACGATGTCCAGCGGTTGTTTGGATTTTTTTAAATAAAATGGTCAATGAGGGGTGTGGGGGTGTTTTTATTTGAATAAAAAAAAAATTCACTTGTGTCTTGTCTTTATTTCTTTACTCTATAGACTTACTACTAAGTCGGGGCCTAGTATTAGCCGGTATAAAATGGCTAACACTTACCCCCCCCATTATTACCCCAGTACCCAATGCCACCAGGGGTACTGTGAAGAGCCGGGTGCCAGTGGTCCCGGAGCGTCAAAATTGGCGCTCCTGGACTGGGGCGGCAGCAGGCTGGTAATATTTAGGCTGGGGAGGGCCTAAACCAATGGCTCTTCCCACCCTGGTGTTACCAGGCTGCTGTTGCTTGGTTTTTAACCTGGCTGGTTATGAAAATAGGGGGAACCCTAAGCATTTTTTTTTTTAATTATTTATGTATTTAAAAAAAAAACGAGTAGGGTTCCCCCTATTTTCATAACCAGCCAGGTTAAAAACCAAGCGACAGCAGCCTGGTAACACCAGGGTGGGAAGAGCCATTGGTTTAGGCCCTCCCCAGCCTAAATCTTACCAGCCTGCTGCCGCCCCAGTCCAGGAGCGCCAATTTTGACGCTCCGGGACAACTTGCACCCGGCTCTTCCCAGTACCCCTGGTGGCATTGGGTACTGGGGTAATAATGGGGGGTTAGTGTTAGCCATTTTATACCGGCTAACACTAGGCCCCGACTTAGTAATGGATTCCGTCTATTAGACGGCTTCCACTACTAAGTCTATAAAGCAAAGAAATAAAGACAAACCACAGTGAAAATTTTTTTTTTTATTCAAATAAAAACACCCCCACACCCCTCATTGACCATTTTATAAAAAAAAAAAAAAATCCAAACAACCGCTGGTCATCGACGTAGTCCATCGAATCCGACGTAATCCCCAGGATACCGATATCTGAAAAACAAAAAGGGAGAAACACACAAAAAACACAAACTGGAGCACAACACCCATCATTGTAAGCAGTGTTGTGCTCCTTACAGTATGCAGCATCTTTACAGATCGCTGCTTACAGTCTGGCCCCCAAGGGGTTAAGGGAGGATGCATTGCATCCCCCTTAACCCCTTGGAAGCCAGACTGATGTCAAACTGCACCCATACAAGCAATTAAGGAGTTAAGTGACCCCCCCTTCCTTGCTGGGATGGGTGCAGTGCTGGGGAGGGGGTGGGGAGAGCTTTATACTCACCATCCGATTTCCCCACGTGTCCTCTTCGCTGGTCCGCCGCACAATGAAGTCACTGTGCTGCGGACCCGCTAATTATATGTGTGCTGAGCCGATCAGCCAATCAGCTGAGCGCACATATAATTCAAAATGTTTCTTCTAATAATGCTATTGTGATAACATAATTAGAAGAAACATTTGATGTTTTAATTAAAGTATTGATTATTACAGTTTGCTCTATTACCAGATATATGAATTAATGGCTTAATAGAGCTTCCTGTAATAATTAATATTTAATTAATAAAACACATTTTCGTTGTAATAAAATTAATTTTGTTGTTCAATAATTTAATTTAAACAAATTAAATATACTGTAAAAAAAATAAATATATATATAAATATACATTTATTTATATATATATTTATTTTAACAGTATATTTTATTGCACAATGATGGAATCGTTTTAATTAAATTATTGAACAACGAAAGTGACTTTATTACAACGAAAATATGTTCTATTAATTAAATATATTAACCATTAGGGGAGTCGGCTCGGCATTATTGACAATTTGCCGGCTATTTTTTTTTTTCACTATTTTTGCACTTTGATTTTTTCCACTTTTTTCATTGTAATAGCAACTGCAACTACACGAAACTATACCCTATCACACTCCCACTATTGTAGCTGCAATTACTCAGCCGTTATTGCAAGGTTCGTTTTCGGTTCGGTTCGTCAGAACCCAAACTTCAGGAAAGTTCGGGGGATCGAACCGAACTTTTCAAAAGTTCGCTCATCCCTACCTATGACCCCAGTCATGCAGGGGTTAAGGAGTTAATAGTGGTCCACAACTTCTGAAATACAGCAAATGTAATTGTTAGATTTCTAATGGCTATTTATACTGTATGTTTTGTCATTTTATTATGCTGAGAAAAAAACTGAATTCCTTCCTCTACAAGCTCAAACCACATGTGCACAGGCTACTTGCCAGATGTTCCTAAGACTTGTCTTAAGCAGAGGCGACTCCCTCCACGGCTGGAAAGGACTCTGCAGGAAGACGCTCAGGCAAGTACCAGCTCCTTTGTTTCTTTTAGGATTTAAGATGAAGATGTTTGTGTCTTCTTTTTAAGAGCTCATTTTCGTTACAATGTAATGATGATCTGTGGATAATGCACTGTTATAGTTCAGAGCTCCATGACCAGACAATGAAAGGTTGATAAAAGAAGCAGGTTATATTATACATACAGTATATAGTTTAGGACTCTAGGAAACATGGAGGGAAAGTAAACAAATTTATGGAATAGTTAAATATAAATATGTAATATGGGTCGATAGTTAACAAGCTATCAGAAAAATGTTCAGTACTTAGAATCATTGGGTGAATTGTTCAAAAAGGTTAAAGTAAATCATTTTGGAAAGTTGTTCATATTTTGAGTCTTGAGTGATGAGTAACCAGATTCCATATATCAATTCCAGATATACTGTTTAAGGCTATGTTCACACTACGTATATTTCCGGCCGTAGTTTTTACGCGGCCGGAAATGTGCGGCTGAAACTACGGCCATGGGAAAAAATAGACATGCGGCTGAAAACATACGGTCATTTACTTGGAAATCTGGTTCAACTAAAAATAACAAATAAAATCTTAAGAAAGTGATGCAAACACCTCTGGATGCATCTGGGAAAGCAGGGAACACAGTTTACATGAATTGCTATTACCGGGGTTTGCGATCCTCTGCAGTAATGCCGATGTCTCTCATGGTTAATATATTTAATTAATAAAACACATTTTCGTTGTAATAAAGTCCCTTTCGTTGTTCAATAATTACATTTAAACAAATCCATCATTGTACAATTAAATATACAGTTAAAATAAATATATATATATATATATATATATATATATATATATACATTTATTTATATATATATTTATTTTAACAGTATATTTAATTGCACAATGATGGATGCGTTAGAATTAAATTATTGAACAAAGAAAGGGACTTTATTACAAAGAAAATGTGTTTTATTAATTTAATATATTAACTATTAGAGGCATCGGCATTCGGCATTATTGCCGGCTATTTTTTAAGTACTCCGTACGGACCGCCTGTCAATCCACGGCCGTGAATTTGCACAGTTCCGTCCGCAAACAATGGTCTTGTTCATTTTTTACGGGTCCGTTTACGATCGGGCTGTAGGCTCATACGTAGTGTGCACTGTGCAGTCGTATATCGTATACTTTCCAGCGTACGCATGAACCGGAAAAATACGGCCGATGGTTTACAGCCCGCAATACAGCCGCACAGATACATAGTGTTAACATAGCCTAATAATGTAAACTTACTAAAGAGCCGTGACTGCTCTTCTCTCCCTTGTAATTTGAACGTGGGCAGGAACTGACCGACGGGAACGGGACACCGATCATCCTCTGTAACTATACATGACAGCGGCTAACCGGGGGGGGGGGGGGGGGGGGGGGGGGGGGGGGGGAAGTGAACTGCTTCTTTAACCCTCCCAGCATTAGTGGTCTGTATTGTATTGTATAGTATCCAGTGTCGGACTGGGGTACCTTGGCCCACCAGGGAAATAGATTCTTGGGGCCCACCCAACATATAAAGACATAATCAGTGCCAAACCTTTAATGTTAGTACAGCGACTTTGCATAGAGCTGTGTATGTGACCAGCAACGCTAGTGCAGTGCCAGTCACTTATACAGTTGTTACTGATTTATGCAGTTGTGGTAAAACTGCACCATTTATGTAGAAACTTTAATGAAATTCCAACAATATTGCTGTAAAAACACATCAAAAATGTCATGTGTGAACAATGTCATGTGTGAACACAGCCTCAGAAGATTAAGGAAAAAATGACCATCTAGTCTGCTCCTCTATTACAATCTCCAGCAGAGGAGACCCATGACGGTTTATTCTAGCCTCACCACAAGCTGTTGGGCTGGAATAAGACTTTAAAGGACCATCATAAAAAGCATATCAGTGGTCATTAAAGCGTTAAAGGGGTACTCTGGTAAAATATATATATATATATATATATATATATATATATATATATTTTTTTTTTTTTATTTTTTTTTTTTTTTTTTTTTTTAAATCTGATGTCAGAAGTTACAGATTAGTAAATTACTTCTAATTAAAAATCTTCAGTCTTTCAGTACTTAGCTGCTCTCTGCTGCCACCTCTGTCCATGTCAGGAACTGTCCAGAGCAGCAGCAAATCCCCATAGAAAACCTCTCCTGCTCTGGACAGTTCCTGACATGGAGAGAGGTGGCAGCAGAAAGCACTGTGTCAGACTGGAAACTATACACCACTTGCTTAGGACATACAGCAGCTGATAAGTACTGGAAGACTGGAGATTTTTAATTAGAAGTAATAAACAAATTTGTATAACTTCCTCACACCAGTTAATTTGAAAAAAAATATTTTTCACCAGAGTACCCCTTTAAGGTCAATACAAAATGTCAGACAGACATGATTAAAAGTTTAATCTGTCTCAGGGGTGAGACACCCAACAATGGCCAGAATGTCACTCAGTCCATCATAATGCAAGTGAGGGGCTGAGCACTCATTATAGGAGATGGGTTCCATTATAGTCTATAGGCCCGTCATGTGTAACATGACTGATGGAGTGATGATCTAGCCCCCAGATGAGGTCTCAGCACTGACACCCCGACTGATTGAAACATTTCACACGTCTGCATGATGTCAAAAGTTTTTATAATGACAGCCCAGGTCCTTGCACACATCCGTGTATGCCTCCATAAATGCACCGTCCATAACCACACGCTGCCCAAGTCTATGCAGCCCGGCTGCAATCTGGGCCATTTAATAACATGTATTTCTTAGGGGTTCTGCTGATTACAGGAAACAAACTTTATATAATATAGTGGAGACTGTGACCTGTAATCAGCCGGACTGCGCACAAGGTCTGGGAGTGATGCTTCACCTGGCTGTTACTATCAGAGAGACCCCGACCAAGCTAAACCTCTCATATGCCAAAAGTTCATTCAAATAACAGTTAACACTTTAAAGACTGCAAATATTCACAATCATTGGCTGCAGCAGGTCATTGCAGTGAGTGGCTGAGCGGGTTGTCAGCGAGTCAGGACCAGTAGAAGCAGCAGGAGTGCACCAGTGGAAAGAAAGCGGTAAGCATGGTGTCACACCGCTGGGTTCACACGGTATTTTGGTCATTTTTTTTGTAACCCAAACCGGGAGTGGATTTGAAGCACAGAAAGGCTCTGTTCACACGCTGTTAAAATTTAAAATAACACCAATTATTTGCCATTAAATGGCGGCCATCCACTAAATTTCTACAGTGTGGGAACATAGCCTTTCTGTGTTTTCAATCTACTCCTGGTTTTGGTTGCAAAATACTGAGCAAAAATACTGTGAACCTAGATTTAGGCTGGGTTCACACCACATATAACAGCGGCTGTTTTGTGACGCAGCCGGGTCACAGAGCAGCCGATGTTACTGGAGATACTGCAGTACTGGCCGGATGATCTTCATTTCTGCTGAATTCGGATGCAGGTGCACCAGTGTGCCCCCCGCATCCGAATTTACCACTGCACACAACGGAGCGTGTGGCCTGAGCCGCACACTCCATTGTGTGAACTGCCATGTCTGTACGGCCGCAGAAAAATGACATGTCAGTTTTTCGTGCGGCTGGAGCGTATACTATGTGTATATGCTCCGTCTGCGATTCCATTCATTCCAATACAACGTATGTTTTGCATAAATCGCGGCTGTTATTGCAAATTGCAAAAACAGCTAAGATTTATGCAAAACATATGTTGTGTGAACATGGCTTTAAAGTGTCACTGTCGTGAAATTTTTTTTTGCAGAAATCAATAGTCCAGGCGATTTTAAGAAACTTTGTAATTGGGTTTATTATCCGAAAAATGCATTTTTATCATGAAAAAGCAGTTTGAAGCTCTCCCCCCTGTCTTCATTGTTCTCCTATGGAGACAGCTAAAGAAAAGACCAAAACAGGACAACAAAGAGTTAATCTACAAATCCCTCACGGGATATCTCCTGTGACAGTCACCAGTGACCTGTCTGAGCTCAGGATTACAGCTGTCACCCAGCTCCGTGCCTGTAATCCTCTGTTATCTGCTTTCTGCTGCCGGCTAACTCCCTCCTTCCTCCTCCCCCCTCCCCTCTCCCTAAAACAGACAGGGTACGTCTCCTGCAACAAGTCACAATTTTCAGATTTTTCAGAGTGGATGAAAAAGAGGAAGGAGGGGGGGACCTGGGAAAAGGCTTTTTACATGCAGATAATGGCAGATTTGGCTAATAAACCCAATTACAAAGTTTCTTAAAATCGCCTGGACTATTGATTTCTGCAAAAAAAAAAAAAATACGACAGTGACTCTTTAAGATGTAATCTGCCATTTTATACATCTACTAGTAGAAGAGAGAGAACACCATGCGGCGCACATAGCTTATTACTGCAGAACAAATGTGTGTAAGTGGCTAAACTTGCTGCTCACCTTGGGTGGTCATGCTACAAGCCCAACACCGCCAGTCACTTTAGCGGTGGTTTATACACCTTGATGCAGCTTGCAGCCCTTTCAATGGAACCAGGAGACTTGGTACAATAATTCAGCAGCGAAGACAGCACCAAAGTAGTAAAAAATCTTGTGACTTTATTACCTCCCTCTTGTGCAATGTTTTGCCTTTCTCGGAGCTAAAACGAAACATCGCGCTAGAGAGTGTGAATAAAATCACAAGAATTTTTTACTACTTTAGTGCCGCCTCTGCTGCTGCTCCGGAGGGGTGCAGTCTGGTGAGGGGGTATTATCCTACCTATCACTGATACTACTGCTCCGGAGGGGGTGCAGTCTGGTGAGGGGGTATTATCCTACCTATCACTGATACTACTGCTCCGGAGGGGGTGCAGTCTGGTGAGGGGGTATTATCCTACCTATCACTGATACTACTGCTCTGGAGGGGTGCAGTCTGGTGAGGGGGTATTATCCTACCTATCACTGATACTGCTGCTACTCTGGAGGGGGTGCAGTCTGGTGAGGGGGTATTATCCTACCTATCACTGATACTGCTGCTGCTCTGGAGGGGGTGCAGTCTGGTGAGGGGAGGGGGGGCATAATCCTACCTATCACTGATACTACCGCTGCTCCGGAGGGGGTGCAGTCTGGTGAGGGGGTATTATCCTACCTATCACTGATACTACTGCTCCGGAGGGGGTGCAGTCTGGTGAGGGGGTATTATCCTACCTATCACTGATACTACTGCTCTGGAGGGGTGCAGTCTGGTGAGGGGGTATTATCCTACCTATCACTGATACTGCTGCTACTCTGGAGGGGGTGCAGTCTGGTGAGGGGGTATTATCCTACCTATCACTGATACTGCTGCTGCTCTGGAGGGGGTGCAGTCTGGTGAGGGGAGGGGGGGCATAATCCTACCTATCACTGATACTACCGCTGCTCCGGAGGGGGTGCAGTCTGGTGAGGGGGTATTATCCTACCTATCACTGATACTGCTGCTCCGGAGGGGGTGCAGTCTGGTGAGGGGGTATTATCCTACCTATCACTGATACTGCTGCTCCGGAGGGGGTGCAGTCTGGTGAGGGGGTATTATCCTACCTATCACTGATACTACTGCTCCGGAGGGGGTGCAGTCTGGTGAGGGGGTATTATCCTACCTATCACTGATACTACTGCTGCTCTGGAGGGGGTGCAGTCTGGTGAGGGGAGGGGGGGCATAATCCCAGTTGTGCAGGAGATCCGTGAGGCTTGGGCGCTGATCAGCTGAGTCAGGATTCTCACATCACAGATGATAGGTGTTGTATTAGACGTAGGAGTAAGACAAATCAATGGATGAGGCGTTTCTAAGGGAATCCTCAATAGATCTGATGATCTCATCTGATGAAACACGTCATCCATTGATTAAAGTCTTACTGTTATATCAACTACAACATCATCTTTGATGTGAGAATCCTCAGCTGATCAGAGCCTAAGCCTCACGGATCTCCTGCACAACTGGACCTCCAAAGTGTTAACTTCTCATCACATACATACAGTATACATATATACACAAATAGACATACTGCAGACATACCCACGGTATACATATATACTCAAATAGACATACTGCAGACATACACACTGTATACATATATACACAAATAGACATACTGCAGACATACATACTGTATACATATATACACAAATAGACATACTGCAGACATACATACTGTATACATATATACACAAATAGACATACTGCAGACATACACACTGTATACATATATACACAAATAGACAAACTGCAGACATACACACGGTATACATATATACACAAATAGACATACTGCAGACATACACACTGTATACATATATACACAAATAGACATACTGCAGACATACATACTGTATACATATATACACAAATAGACATACTGCAGACATACATACTGTATACATATATACACAAATAGACATACTGCAGACATACATACTGTATACATATATACTCAAATAGACATACTGCAGACATACACACGGTATACATATATACACAAATAAACATACTTCAGACATACACACAATATACATATATACACAAATAGACATACTGCAGACATACATACTGTATACATATATACACAAATAGACATACTGCAGACATACACACTGTATACATATATACACAAATAGACATACTGCAGACATACACACTGTATACATATATACACAAATAGACATACTGCAGACATACACACTGTATACATATATACTCAAATAGACATACTGCAGACATACACACTGTATACATATATACACAAAAAGAATTACTGCATACACAAACATGCAGACACAACACACCTTACATATATACATCTAATTATACTAACACACACACAGATTCACCAACATAGATACACAGATACAAAAGCATGCAGATTACACACATAAACCATCTATAGAACTACATTACATAATATACACTATATACATGATAGAAAACACACACACACACACATATATATATATATATATATATATATCACTCACATGCATAAACACATGACACATGTACAGACACACACTGATGACAGATAGACAAGTATATACACACACACTCACATGTTCAGCAGGGCAGGAAGCTTCAGTCTTCTTGTCTCCATCTTCTCTTCTCCCAGCCAGGCGGGCAGCCTCTCCCCTTCTCCTGTGCACCGACTGCACACATAGCAACAGGAGACAGTCACATGATTGCAGAGGGGAGGGGGGATGGAGGAGGCCCTGCTGCTGCTGCTGCTCTCAGACAGGCAGGAAGAGGTCAGCGCTGAGGCCCAGAGCTGATATAAGGAGCCAGGTGAGCAGGGGGGAGGGGAGGACCAAAGATTATAGAAAGAACAGGCCCTGATGCCGTGCTGAACTCACCCCAGCAGTGTGGGAGCCAGCAGGGGGCCCCTTGAGCTCCTGACACTAGGCAGCTTCCAAACGGGAGGCCCCTCTCTGGCTTAGGGGAAGGGCCCTGCAAGAGGGAGGAGGGGGTGGGGCCCACCGGGGGATCCCCCGACTCCCCGGAGGCCCAGTCCGACGCTGATTGTATCCACCCCTTACGAAATAATATTGTGACATTGAGTAAATGTGTGATGCATAGCGGCATACTTACATCATTTAAGTGTCTGCACAGGGAGTTAGGAGTGTGTATAGATCCCGTACTGTGGTTGGGCTGTAAATATACTGTAATATTAATTATGACCTATGATTATATTTAGGCACATACCGTTAATTGTGTATCTCTTGCAGTGATTCCATTTACATCTTGTTCATTCACTTTAATTGTCCAGTTTCTGGACATTTGTGGCTGCTGAATGTTCTATGTATTTATTGGTCTATATAATCCAGGTCACACTTACGTGACAAATCCTATATTATATTGCATTGTGAGATTTAGACCCATTTTTACATCACATTGGGGTGTATTCACATTTAAAGAGGACCTGTCACCCCCGGTGATGGGGTGACAGGCTCCCAACGCCCCGTTAGAGCCCCCTATACTCACGTGATCCCGCCAGGTCCCGCTTCTGGAGATGGTCGGGTCACGGAGATATCGGCGCCTGAAGCCTGGCGCGCGCGCTCCTCAGGTGAGTCCAACACTCATAGAGAATGACAGGAGAGTCCAGCGCTCCGTTATTCTCCATGAGCGTTGGACTTATCTCTCAGCGCGTGCGCCGGGCTGCAGCGGCTGAGATCTCCGTGACTTGACTATCTCCAGAAGCGGGACCCGGCGGGATCACGTGAGTATAGGGGGCTCTAACGGGTGGTCGGGAGCCTGTCACCCCGGCACGGGGGGTGACAGGTTCCCTTTAACATTTCATATTAGTCATTTCTATCCTAGTGTTTGTCCTTGATACATCAGTTGGCTCGGAACCTATATCATTGGTTGACACATATCTCCTCCTTAGTATTAATGGTTACCCTCTTAGTGATAGTTGGCCTCACTAGTACACGTCAGTTTAGACAGTTAATACTAGTGAGAAAGCGTAGATCGCCTTGATATCGTAAAGTGACGATAGGAGCCAGGGTTAGGTTTCAGAGTGGGGCTTTACTTATCAGGCCAATCACTCCGCCTAGGACAGAGTTAGAGAGAGGGGGGAGTGCAGGTGTGTATACACTCCGGCCGGGATTCCATAGACTTCAACGCGATCGGCAAATTCATTATGGATCACATTGATGTAAACCTGTTCACATAACATTTTGAAAACCAAAGTTTATGCAGTTTAGCTTGGTTGCCATACTTTTTTTTGTTATTTTTTTAATTTATTTAACAACAAATAACATGTTGATGTCAGTTTGTATCCATCACTGACCCAGAAGGACAGTGATTGAAAAAAAAATCAAATGCAAATTTAGCAGAGAAACTGGAGCAAAGGCTTGATGTAGCTGTCCTTATATTAGCCATTTTAGATGGCCATTTGTATTGACGGTTGGTCTCCATAGCCTATATATTTAAAATTAAAGCGAATCGAACGTCACAAACCCAGATTCATTACAAACTTTCCAAAAAGTTTGATTTGTTACAGAACCAAACATTTTTTTGCTTTGTTTGTAACGAATTTGCAAACACACACATAGAAAACAAAAAAGAGCCTATGCTTACCTGTCCGAGCCCCCCTGTGTCCTCCTGTTGGTCTCTGGTGCCCCCATTAATCACAGCTGCCTCCAGTGCGCTAGGCCAATCACTGACTGAAATGGTACAGAGGCAGCTGTGATCAGCGGAAAACACCAGGGGAGTGCAGAAAGGTAAGTATTTATGAGAAAACTTGCTGAACTGCACTAAAACAGCTTAACACTTACAATCGTTTAGCAGTTTTAGTGCTGTTCCTTTAAGGTTCAGTTCAGACGAACCCAAATTTTTCTTCAAAGTTCAGGGCACCTGTCGAACCGAACTTTTAAAAGTTTGCTCATCTCTAGTTAAAAAAACAAAATGAGAGTTCTGTCTTCGTTCGGATCTGTAGCCATAAATTATATTAAGAAAATGTTTTTTCTCCACTGCTTGTCCAGCTTTAATATACAGTATCTATTATGACAGCCTCCATTATATATTTGTCAAAGTAGAGGAAAATTCCATTGTGGATATCGAATATAAATGTGAATTCTGAATAATGGTCAGTGTTAGAGACTACATCGTAACATTTCCTGTACGTCTATGGTGGTTGGTCGGTGGAAAATAGCCCAGCCAGATGGTATATTGCTGTGACGCCAGTGCTGACTCAGCACACAGGTATGGAAGCAAACCTGTTTTTAGTCTTTGAGGCTGGCTATATCCTTTCCCCTGTGGTCAGTGACCTGCCGGGCTGTGATGGGTCCTTTGGGCACTTATCACCGTGGTCCAGAGTGGAGTTATGACCCACCTGAACCAGGGGCAGATTAACTTTATCATAGGCCCCGGGCTGTTCACCAAGCCTGGGCCCCCCAGCCAACTGTAAATTATGGCAGCACTAGTGTGATGTTCATAATACAGGATAGATCAGGGTTTCTCAACCTGTGGTACGCGTACCCCAGGGGGTACACACCGCAGGTCGAGGGGGTACGCAGGAGGGGGAGAAAAAATTAAACTTTTGCTTTGGTTTCTGGGACACTGCTATCTCTTAGCAATGTCCCGGCACCTGCCCCCGCCGCTGCTCTCTCCTTCCTGCTCCCAGCAGTAGCTCAGTAGCGTGCTGCTAGGGGAAGGAATGAGAAACCACAGGGCACCGGCAGCTATAGGTCCCCAGGACCTGCGCCAACCCCAAGCTCCCCCCAGCACCTGCAGTTATAGCCCCCCCCCCCCCTGGGACCCGCGCGGACTCCCAGCTTTCCCAGCTCCGGCAGTCACAGCCTCGCTGTGTGGGATATTGCTATGGGGGACATTACTGTGGGGGACATTACTGTGGGGGCATTACTATGGGGGACATTGCTATGGGGGACATTACTGTGGGGGACATTACTGTGGGGGACATTACTATGGGGGCATTACTATGGTGGACATTACTATGGGGGACATTACAGGGGACATTACTATGGTGGCATTACTATGGTGGCATTATTATGGGGGACAACACATGGGACATTACTATGGGGACATTATGGGGAACATTACATGGGACATTATTTTAGGGACATTACATGGGACATTACTATGAGGACATTACTATGGGGATATTACAGGGGACATTACTATGAGGGCATTACTATGGGGGACATTACATGGGACATTACTATGGGGGACATTACATTGGACATTACTATAGGGGACATTACTATGGGGGACATTACATGGGACATTACTATCGGGGAATTACAGGAGACATTACTATGGGGGCATTACTATGGGGGACATTACATGGGACATTACTATAGGGACATTACATAGGGCATTACTATGAGGACATTACTAAGGGGACATTATGGGGGACATTACATGGGACATTACTTTGGGGACAGAGCAGGGGACATTACTATAGGGACATTACATGGGACATTACTATGGGGGCATTACAGGAGACATTACTATGGGGGCAGAGCAAAGGACATTACTATGGGGACAGAGCAGGGGACATTACTATGGGGACAGAGCAGGGGACATTACTATGAGGACATAACTATGGGGGCAGACCAAAGGACATTACTATAGGGACATTACATAGGGCATTACTATGAGGACATTACTAAGGGGACATTATGGGGGACATTACATGGGACATTACTTTGGGGACAGAGCAGGGGACATTACTATAGGGACATTACATGGGACATTACTATGGGGGCATTACAGGAGACATTACTATGGGGGCAGAGCAAAGGACATTACTATGGGGACAGAGCAGGGGACATTACTATGGGGACAGAGCAGGGGACATTACTATGAGGACATAACTATGGGGGCAGACCAAAGGACATTACTATGGGGACAGAGCAGGGGACATCATTATTATATGGGGCATGGCAGGGGTCGTTATTACTACATGGGGCACAGTAGGGACATTCTTAGTATATGAGGGCACTGCACAGGATCCTACATACAGGGGAAAACCCACTACACCTACTTACTTTACTACGCATGATACCAAACAGCGCGATTACAACTGTATGAAAGTTTATAGGAGTGAAAAGGAAAGGAAGTTTTTGTAAAAGTACAGAGCCTAAGATGTTTGTCTGTCAGGTTCTAAAGAGATGAATTATAGCTGCAAGAAATCATCATGGTGGTCTGGGCCGGAGAGAGAGGAAAAGGAAAGTGACGCTTCAGATTGAAGAAGACGGCACCTGTGAGTAACTGATTTTTTTTTTCTTTTTGTATTTCATAGAAGTTTATTTGGTAGGGGCGCCCCAAGGTAAATAGTAATAATGCTCCTGCTGTGCCCTCATATAAAGTATCTGGTTACATGAGGAGGTATCTGACTACACAGGAGGAGGTATCTGACTACATGGGGAGGTATCTGACTACATGGGGGAGGTGTCTGACTACACGGGGAAGTATCTGACTACATGGGGGAGGTGTCTGACTACATGAGGAGGTATCTGACTACACGAGGAGGTATCTGACTAGATAGGGGAGGTATCTGGCTACATGGGGGGGGTATCTGACTACATGGGGTAGGTATCTGATTACATGGAGGATGTATCTGACTACATGGGGGAGGTATCTGATTACATGGGGAGGTATCTGACTACATTGGGGAGGTATCTGACTACATGGGGGAGGTATCTGACTACATGGGGGAGGTATGTGATCACATGGGGGAGGTATCTGACTACATGGGGTAGGTATCTGATTACATGGGGGAGGTATCTGACTACATGGGGGAGGTATCTGATTACATGGGGAGGTATCTGACTACTGTACATGGGGGAGCTGTCTGACTACATGAGGAGGTATCTTACTACATGAGAGAGGTATCTGACTACACGGGGGTGGTATCTGACTACTGTACATGGGGGAGCTATCTGACTACATGAGGAGGTATCTGACCAGGCCCGGATTGGTAATTTGGCAGGCCGGGCAAATGCCTGATGGGCTGCCCTGATTGCCAATCCGGGGGGGCCGCCTGGACTGCATATTAAAATTCTGTATTACTGTAGAGCAGCCCCTAGCAGCTGAGCTGCTTCTGAAAGCCAGTCACTGAGTGTGTCATCATCATCACACAGTAGTGATGCATTCACACTGCTGGATGCTGCAGTGCTGTCGCTGACGGCCAGGAAGAGGAGGAGGATGGGATAAGCTTTTGAATATATAGTAGGGCACAGGCACAGCTGTCTGCTGCCCCTGTGTCTCCTTACATGTCTGAAGCCAAGCAGGAAAGTAGTGCTGGCTTCCGCTGTAGGACCGAGGACTGAAGCAGTGAACTTCCCTGCAGACAGCTTCCTGTGGGCTTGTTGGAGGGTCTCTGTCTCCTCTGATTCCCCGGCCCAGGTATGTACAAGAAACCGTTTTTCAAACAAGGTCCTGAGCTGGGATGAATTCTATGTGTGCCTATAGGCTCCGCCCCCTGACCTTTAGCCCCGCATGGGCCCGCGATGCAGTGGAGTATATTGCCGAATTACCCATCTTCTAGCAGCAGGTCAGCTCCCTCAGGTGCTCCCAGGCTTCCCAGATGGCGGTGAGTTGGTTGCACTGCAGTTTTCCATGGGAGCATATTGAAAAAAAGCCCAGGTGACAGGAATAGGGGCTGAAATGCTGCCCATCATATCCACACAGAGGATTAGTAACCCTGGGTGGTCATTCCAGTCCCTATTCCTGTCATCCTAGTGACATAACTCTTGTGGAAGCTGAATCAGTCCCTACAGAGGTCACAACAATAGGAGGTAATGGGAACCCACTGATGTCCCTCTGCAGCTGTGTACCTCATGTCTGTGCTGCTGGACTCTTTTTTTCCTAGGGCCTGTCATTTTGGACAAAAAGCAAATATGCAGATCAGCTAGTTGGGAGCACTGCGGGTGTTCTCCGGCCCCCCAGAGCACTCCCTCGCCCAATTTGCCGCCTTATTCAGTGACACCTACCTATGCACATTAATTTATGCATAAACAAGCAGGCCTTTAATGCACATGTGCAGGAGGAGCAGCTCGTCTGTGCTCTTGCTGCACATGCGCATCAAAGACCTGCCTGATTATGCATAAATGAATGTGCATAGGTAGGTGTCACTGAATAAGGTAGTTAGAAAGGTAGCAGATTCTCTCTAATAGCACATTCTGCCTGAGGGCATGTTCACACAACTTATGTGTTGTATAAATCACAGCCGTTGTTGCAATTTGCAACAATGGCCGAGATTTATACAACACATACGTTGTATGTGAATAAATGGAATCCCGGCCGGAGCATATACACATAGTTTACATTCCGGCCAGGATTCCATCTGGCCGCACGAAAAACTGACATGTCAGTTTTCTGTGGCCGCTATTCATTTAATAGCAGCCGCAAAGACATGTCAGTTCACACAATGGAGAGTGCGGCTGGAGCCGCACACTCCATTGTGCGCAACGGTGAATTCGGATGTGGGCACACCTGTGTGTGCCCACATCCGAATTCAGTAGAAATAAAGATCATCCAGCCAGTTACAGAACAGCCAGTGTTATACTGAGTGTGAACATGGCCTGAGACTGCATCTGATCAGTTCTGTATTCTGTACTATAGTCGGCAGTGTGATAATACTTTCCAGGGCACCTATGTATTATCCGTTTTATCGCTCTTTGTGTAGTGGTAGTGGACACATTCCTGTCATAGTTTCTGTGGTCCTTTTTTCCTACTTGTGATGATGATGGAGGTCACCATATGAAATGAGTGGCAAAGGTTGTTACCTAGTAAATCAGAGTTTGCCACAGCTTGCATTGCGCTCTTTCTTGAGACCGGTACACGGGCTGAGTATTGGCAAGGAGCAATGATAGACATGCTCCTTCAGCTGATAATCAGCCTGTATAAAAGGGCCTTAACACAGAAAGTTCAGTTGATCTTTTGTGCGGGCAGTTAAATATATTGTTATTGCCTGCACATCTCACTGTGGCAATATAGTGATCGTTTGTGCAGCCGGCTGCTTGGTTACCTCATGAGGGCACTGCAAACAAACACCGGGGGTATTGTATGTGGGCTGGTAGGGTTTGACTGCCAGGGCTGCTTTTTAGTCCCAGTCCGGCCCTGTATCTGACTACATAAGGGAGGTATCTGACTACACGAGGGTGGTATCTGACTACATGGGGGAGCTATCTGACTACATGAGGAGGTATCTGACTACATGAGGGAGGTATCTGACTACATGAGGGAGGTATCTGACTACATGGGGGAGCTATCTGACTACATGAGGAGGTATCTGACTACATGGGGGAGCTATCTGACTACATGGGGGAGCTATCTGACTACCTGAGGAGGTATCTGACTACATGAGGGAGATATCTGACAGTAAGAGGCATATCCAGCTTCAGGGGATAAATCCAGCTACAGGGGACATACCTGTCATCAAGAAACATATCTGACTGCAGGGGGGCATACCTAGCTATGGACGGCATATCTAGGGGGCACATCTGGCTCCATGGAACATACCTGGCTGCAAAAGACTTACCTAGCATGTGTGGCTTCAGGGGATCTGGCTCCAGGGCCATACCTACTGTAGCTGAAAGGGGCGATCTAACTGCAAGCGTTGTATCTGGCTGCAGAGGGCATATCAGGTTACAGGAGGCATTGCATCAAGCTAGGGGTGGGCATTATTACTGGCCACAGGTGGCATTATTATTGACTTAGGGGGCATTATTATGACATTACTTGAGCATTACTGGGTCCTACAGGTCAGTCTCATTGTTATGGGTTGATCTAATCTGTGAATCCATTGCAGAAAACTTATCTAGAGCCCATGAAAGCAGTGTGATCCTGTCCTAATTAAGGGGAGATTCACTCGTACATTTCTCAGCTAAATCTGCTGCGATACTCTGTACTGTTAGGGCCTATGGGTCTGTATTCTCGCGACAGGTAAGCAGGATCTGTTTAAGGCCCAGCAGCTAACTAGTTAAATAGGCAGTTCTGCAGAACTACAGTATGTCTACATTCTCACAGCACAGAGCCCAGGGGCGTTGCTAGGGTCCTAAAACATCCGGGGCCCGGGCCCTCTGAGTGCCGTCATAAGCGCTTAGCGAAGGAGCCCGATGCAGAAGCTAGTAACCCCAATGACTGCTCAATTAGTCCTGCTCTATTGCCTCCACTCTTAATAACTGTGGCTAAGCAGGCACAGACAGCTCCTTCACAGCTCCCCCTGTACACACAGCCTCTGGGAGGTCTGCCCTAGCTCCTATCCTCTAGGCCAGTGTTTCCCAACCTTTTCTACCTCGGGGAACTCCTACCAGATAACGTTCTACAAAATGCAAAAACCTCATTCAGTGACTCACAGGTGACGTCTTCTTTGATCTGAGTTGTTCTCTTTCCCTTTTCCTCTCCATCCGGCCCAAACCACCATGATGATTTCTTTCAGTTGCAATTCATCTCTTCAGAACCTGCCAGACAAACATCTCAGGCTCTGCACTTTTCCTTCAATTTCCTTCCCTTTTCCCCTCCTATAGGCTCCCATACAGTAGTTATTCCACTACCTGGTGTCAGTGAGTAGGTAGGTAAGTATGTTGCCCCCTGTAGGTAGGATACTCTGCTGTGCCCCCAAATAGTAATAATGTCCAGTGTTGTGCCCTATAGTAACAATGCCTCCTGCTGTATTACCCCACATTGTAAAATGTCCCCCTGCTGTGTACCCTTATATAGTAATAATGCCCTCTGCTGTGCCCTATATAGTTATTATGCCCCCTGCTGTACCCTCCATATAGTAATAATGCACCCTCTGCTGTGCCTCCTATGTAGTAATAATGCCTCCTGCTGTACCCTCCATATAGTAATACCCCCTCTGCTGTGCCTCCTATATAGTAATAATGCGCCTGCTGTACATACCATAGTAATAAAGTTCCCATCCTGCCTGCAATTAACCCGACTGCCATCCCCAAACACACTACCCCACCTGACCCCTTCCACCCACACACACTACCCCACCTCACCTTCTCCACCCACACACACTACCCCACCCGGCCCCCTCTTTTCCCCATGCTTCTCCCCCCCCCCCCCCGCTTCTCTCCCCTATGCTTCTCTCCCCAATACTTCTCCCCCCTGCTTTTCTCCCCCATACTTCTTCCCCTTGCTTCTCTCCCCATACTTCTCACCCCTGCTTCTCTCCCCCATACATCTCTTCCCCGTGCTTCTCTTCCCTGCTTCTATCCCCCATACTTCTCCCCTGTGCTTCTCTCCCCTGCTTTTCCCCCCATAATTCTCCCCCCTGCTTCTCTCCTCTGCTTCTCTCCCCCATACTTCTCCCCCCACTTCTCTCTCCCATGCTTCTCCCCCCATATTTCTCCCCCATACTTCTTCCCTGCTTCTCTCCCCCCTGCTTTTCCTCCCATGCTTCTCTACCCTGCTTCTCTCCCCCCATGCTTCTCTCCCCCATGCTTTTCTCCCCCATATGCTTCTCTCCCCCATGCTTCTCTCCCCCATGCTTCTCTCCCCCATATGCTTCTCTCCCCCATATGCTTCTCTCCACCATGCTTTTCTTCCCCCATGCTTTTCTCCCCCATATGCTTCTCTCCACCATGCTTTTCTTCCCCCATATGCTTCTTTCCCCCCATGCTTCTCTCCCCCATGCTTTTCTCCCCCCATGCTTCTCTCCCCCATATTTTTCTCCCCCCTTGCTTCTCTTCCCCCATATGCTTCTCTCCCCCATGCTTTTCTCCCCCCATGCTTTTCTCCCCCATATGCTTCTCTCCCCCATGCTTTTCTCCCACATATGCTTCTCTCCCCCATATGCTTCTCTCCTCCATGCTTTTCTCCCACATATGCTTCTCTCCACCATGCTTTTCTTCCCCCTTGCTTCTCTCCCCCATATGCTTTTCTCCCCCATATGCTTCTCTACACCATGCTTTTCTTCCCCCTTGCTTCTCTTCCCCCATGCTTTTCTCCCCCCATGCTTCTCTCCCCCATATGCTTCTCTCCCACATATGCTTCTCTCCCCCATGCTTTTCTCCCCCATATGCTTCTCTCCCCCATGCTTTTCTCCCACATATGCTTCTCTCCACCATGCTTCTCTCCCCCATATGCTTTTCTCCCCCATATGCTTCTCTACACCATGCTTTTCTTCCCCCTTGCTTCTCTTCCCCCATGCTTTTCTCCCCCCATGCTTCTCTCCCCCATGCTTTTCTCCCCCCATGCTTCTCTCCCCCATGCTTTTCTCCCCCCATGCTTCTCTCCACCATGCTTTTCTTCCCCCTTGCTTCTCTTCCCCCATGCTTTTCTTCCCCCATGCTTCTCTCCCCCATGCTTTTCTCCCCCCATGCTTCTCTCCACCATGCTTTTCTTCCCCCTTGCTTCTCTTCCCCCATATGCTTTTCTCCCCCATATGCTTCTCTACACCACGCTTTTCTCCCCCCTTGCTCCTCTCCCCCAGATACTTCTCTCCCCCGTGGTCCTCTCCCCCATACCTCTCTTCCCCCATGCCTCCTCACCTCCACAGTCACCTCCACCTCACCTCACCTCCACCGAGTTTCACCTACTGGCCGCTCGTAGCGGCCGCCGGATGTGCTGCGCTGCGGCGGGCCGTGGTGTACGCATCCAATCAGCGCGTGCGCCACGGCCCGCCGCAGCGGCCCCGCACTTCCGGTCTCCGCTGGATTGGAGCAGCATGCACGGCGGGCGCTACGGGTGGGCAGTAGATAAGATGAGCAGCTGGCGAGGCGGGCAGCAGCCGCGATCTGCGAGCCAGATGCGGCCATCAAAAGAGCCGCATCTGGCTCGCAAGAGCGGGGCTGAAGAAATCCGGGGCAGCAGGCATTTTATTCGGGGCATGAGCCCCGAATAAAACTGCCTAGCGACGCCACTGACAGAGCCATAGGCTATAACAGTACAGAGTACTGCAGCAGATCTAGCTATGAAACATACGTGTGAATCAACCGTAAGGCAATGTTTATAATCGATCACATTCTTGGGGGTACTCGGCTGGAGCATTTCGTCGCATTGGGGTACTTGGCATGAAAAGGTTAAGAAACACTGGGATAGATAATGTCATCATGCCCTGATTTGTGCAAAATCAAACTAAAAAAGCAATGATTGCGAATCATGGCAGAACTGTAGCTCCTGAAAGTATAAGTCTGTTTGGGTGGCCATGGGCCCCTCAAGAGCTCAGGACCCTGGGATACCACCTGAAATGGACCTATTATAATCCGCTACTGACCCGAACTATCGGTACCACCACCCACAGAAAGGGGAGATGACTCAAGGACGGTGTAACTACTGTGTAGGTGCTTGAAAAATAACCACTGAGTGACATTATAATAAATAAACTCTTCTTTACTGAAGGAATGTTTTGGCATACAAGTGGACAATAGACTTTTGACTTGACTGGACAAATCTTTGCTAAGAGCTCTAGAGGTAGGATAGCAGTGCTGCCTTGGTTTTGTACTGATAAGTACAGAGAGCTCAGAGCAGTGAAGAGAAGTAGGTTGTGAGAGTTCAGAATAGTAGAGAGGAGAGTAAAGAGTCCCAACCCAATTTAGTACTGTGCTCTGCCGGAACTTTAGAAGAAGAATAATACTTGAGAGTACTTGAGAATAGAAGAATACTTGTGCCCGTGTTTCGACCCTGTCGTGACACCACCTATTGCCCTGCAGGATCGGGTGACCCGTCCCAACAAGGTGACACAAGCCCCAGTCTTTGTTGAGCAAGGTGGCCAAGATTACCTAGTTACACCTGCGCTGCGAGATAGAGTACATAGGCTTGTAGAAACTTTGCTCTATCCGGATCAGTTCCTGTAGCTTTAGGATACTGTCCTGCACCTTCAGAGACATTCTCGGCATGGGTTGGGATGATCCCTGACTTGTCCACTCTGTTGTTGTTTAGCACTGCATAGTTGTTGTTGCTGTGTTGAAAAAAGCGTCTCTGTGTTTTCTATATATATCTGTCAACTACCACACTCCAGACTAGACTACATGTGTCTCTACACTTTCTCTCCCCATGTGACCACTTCCTACAGGGTGTGTAACAACTCCTGTGAGTGGTAGAGAGGAAGAGAGTGCAAAGAGAAAGGAGAATAGAGATAGGTGAAAAAGAATAGCTCTCATTGGTGCACAGATCACAAACAAACAATAACTCTTTGCTCACTACAGCTGTGCAATATATAAGCATACATATACATACTAGCGACATCTAGTGGCAAAACTAAGGCATAACTTCATTAACACTTTTGCTTTTAAGTACAGGCTTTTGCGAGGCATGTATAGACTAGTTACACCCATAGTGGGGCACCACAGCTGCATAAAGAGTACAAATACTGTGCAGTTGTAGTATAGTGCAGGAGTGGGTGTCGTCATGGGATTCTATGAGGTGTACTCCTGCCTGTTCCCAACTGAACGGAGCTGCCACTGAAGTTTCTACACACATCCCTGAGCGGAACCGATGGGAGGCAGGAGCCTCACATGCAGACAAGGTGGCAAGCAAGTAATTTATGCTGTGAGCAGCGAGGGGTTAAAGGGGCCAGGTTACATACTTGCCGCGGGTATGTAACCCCATTGAACTTTACAGTACAAGGATTCACAGTGGATTTTGCTGCAAACTCGCAGCTAACCATGCTGTATCCGTGATTCCCATGATATCACTATATTAGAGAGCGTTCACCTATGGACTACAGAGGAGTGTTAACATCTTAATGTGTCACAGGAAGTGGCACGGCGGCTGTTTGTGGTGATGGGGATCAGCCGTGGTACTACTCTCCCATCATCTGCTCATACTATGAGTGCTCCTTAGCTCAGGTTAGGAGCGCTCATAGTATGAGCAGATAAGGGGGGAGTATTACAGCATGTATCTGTCCCACACACTGAGCAGGGAGGGAGTGGGGGGGGGAGTAGTTAGATGCACGGGCACCTCTCTCTCTGCTCAGTTATGATGCCTGGGAGATGCAAGTGTCCCTGTGATAGTGTACTGTAACAAATCACTAACACTACATTACATACAGTTTCATAGACTTCTTATATATAGTGCGCCCCATGCTGGACACTCCATATGAATTACACCTGATTCGTGACATCACGGTTTTTTTAGAGAATCTGAAGTCTGCCTAATGTACTAAATTAAGGGAAATAGCATTATATGTGCATTTCCCATAATTAATGTACATTGAAGTTGTCCTTAATTGCAAGTAAGTATTGTTGCTATTTATTTTTAGAGAAATAAATGTACGTAGTGAGACAGATGACTCCTAATTAGTGATAAGCGAATATCCCAATGTTTGGTTCCCGAACACGAACATAAAAAAAATAATCATAATCGATTTGTGTTCTCCAAACATTTACAAACAAATAAAGAATGTACAGTAGAAGCATACGTTTCTGTCTACACACATGCCTACAGATTATACGGTGCAAAGCGAAAATCATGCAGTTGTGTACATGTCGGCCTAGAGTTGCCCACATACAAAAAGATTATTAGGTGCAAAGTGTAATTTGTGCAGTTGCGTACATTGCAAGATAAATATTGGCATGTTCGAATAAGTTCGAAAATGATCATTATAAATTGTTTGTGATCGGCGAACACAAACGATTAGCGCCATGTTCGTACGAACAAACGAAAATTTATGAACATGTTAGCTCATCACTACTCGTAATTAACATGGTAGAATGGGGCAACCCGGGGAATTTTTCTAAATTGCCCCATGATGTTTTGTAGAGATCACTGAAGAATTTGGTTTAACATCAGCATGAACATATTACCCCCACCCCCATCCTTTCCTTTTTTGGGGATGTCCCTTTTTTAGTAGGGAATTGAAAAATATGGAACAACCAAAAGGGATGGAGAATTTGTTTTTTTTAAACAACTGGTGTAGGAAAGTCTACAGTATTCTGATTTATGTATTAAGCATAGCTGAAGGTGGAAGGGGTTAATTGTTTTGTATCACATGTTCCATTTTATCCTGTCATAAGGGCAGTCTCTTTCCCTCACTTTTTCTACCTATGCTACTTCTTTACTCTCCTCTTTTCACAGCCCACCAATCACCACACAGCTTATTTTTGCCCCTATAAAAGGGAGGTTAGTTCCTGGTAGAAGGTCTTCTAGTCTTTTGTCAGTAGAGGTTGAGATAAATTGAAACACTAAAGCAAGCTACTTGTTTTTCTGCTGCAGCCTACTTGCTAGCCTGCAATGCTAGAACCCCTTGGGATAGCCTTCCTCCGAGGAAAACCTTGTCCACGCCCAGGATCCTTCAAAAACAGAGCAGTAAGCACCAAAGTTAGGTACTGACCCCAGTACACCACATAGCAGGAAAATCATTTCAGTAAAGAACATTATCCTGGTTAAGCTATTGGACTCCGGCCTATTTTTGTTGCACCTACACCTTTACACTTGGGTTATTGTTCTAACTCAAGCGCAGTGCCCGTTTGTTGGGGGTGGTTTCCAACACCACTCCTGGCCACCGTGACAAGTGCCCAAGTGACCCAGCACCCACCTAGCTGCCACAAAACTGCATAGTTACCCCAGCATATGGCACTAGGACATGTATTTTGCTTATTAAGAGAGAAATTTGAGGGATTTCCCTTATTGCTCAAATGACTTCTACTCCTAGATGGACATTTTAAATAATAGTGTATTGCAAAATTGTTAATAATTAATCATATAATAATTACTATATGCATATAAGGCAAAGTTTATATAAAAGCCCACAATCACTCAACACTCAAAGAGTATAGTTTTGTTTTCCTTTGGTAAGAGATACTGTTCAGTCTTGGAGTATTAAATGTATGTCACAATTTCTTTTGTTATTTAGCCTATGGTTGGATGTGTGGTTGGCCTTATACAGATTACACCCTTCCTTCCTGAAGACATAAGTAGATTAAGGGCAGAAAAACAAAGAAGGGTTTTGTAAAAAAAAAAAAAAAAAAAAAAAAAGATTACATGATATACATTTTAGAGGACAAGTGAAACAGGGCACATCTGAACTTTTTGATGAATTTCCAAATTTGGTTCACTATTTTAGTGGATTAGCCTCCAAACCGATTTTATATGTATAAGCTCCAATAGATGTAATTATTTAGTAGAGCTGCCATAACTATTGCATCTAGTCCAAATAAAGCATCAGTTTTAGCTGAGCCTTAAACAGACTTGTCGGATTCCTAATAAGGGGTCTAAAAGTGGTGGTATCCTGTAACATGGACAAAAGCTCTCTGATATAGAGGGATTTGTCCAATATTATTGATATTTGTCGGATAACGAAATGGAAATTGCTACTCATAGATTTTAAAGCTATGAGTAGCAGCCCTAGATAAGTTGTCATCTTTAGTGGACCGGGCATAGTAAAGTTTTTTTCAGGGGCTTGATTTTTTGCTGAAACTCGTCCATGACAGGAATTTAATGGGTTAAATAAGGATTTGGTATATTGATGTGTCCATTGGTATTATCCAATGTGCCCTGAATGGACATGCCAGGACACTAAGGGGGACATGTATCAACGGGCGTACATTTATTTTTCGACGGAAAGTGCAGATTTTCTTCGCAAATGGCCGATTTGCGAATAAAATATTCGCAAATCGGCACTTTCCGCCAGCTACGCCGGGGGGTGGGGAGGGGGTGTGAAGGGGGCGTAACGGAGGGCGCGGACTCAGAGTCTGCGCGATTCACCATTCGTTCCGCCAAAAGATACGCCGAAAACCTACTCCTGTCCTCGGCTGGCGTAGGTTTTCGACTGTGCGCACCGGAGCGCATGGGATTTATGTAGAGGCAGTCCGCCTCTACATAAATCACAGTAGCGCCGGAGATGCGGGGACATTTTTAAGTCCGGCGTAAAAAACTTCGGACTTAATAAATGTCCCCCTATGTCTAGCAGGGACTGTACCCCCGGTTGTTCAGCAAAAGACATATACTCTACAATGTCAAACCCTGTCCCACAATATTAAGATTGTCTTCCCTTTGTGTATTACTAGTCACAGAAGCATTATTAGTTTGAAGAAAAGGTTGTTTAACTGTAAGTAACTTTATAAATTTCACATAAATTTGACATAAATGAAAAGACTTAGTTGCAACAAATGACAAACCCTTTTGCAAAACTTTGATATGAGACATATTTTACACATCCAACACATTAGAGGACATTTTTATTTCCTTGGGTGCCTTTTTTGGCACATGGGATTGAGTGTCGACCTGTCCCTGATTCTGTACTACTTGGGTGAGAGGTCAGTTTCTAGGTATGATTTGGGTGAAGTATGTAGGTATGATTATTGGGTTAACTTTGTGGATTGGAAGACATAGGGGTATCGGACTCAGTCTGGGTGTCTGTAGAGTCTCCCTCTGTGGTGGTAAATGAAACAGACTTATGTCCTTGTGCAGTCTGTGCATTTTTAGGAATTGGTCTCGTGGCATGCTATAATGTGCGTTTTTCACGCCATGTGTAGACTGAATTAGAAAATAGGAGGAGATTTATCAAACATGGTGTAAAGCAAAATTGTCTTAGTTGCCCCTAGCAACCAATCAGCTCCTGTTTTTTATTCCTCACAGATTCTTTGAAAAATGAAAGGTGGAATCTGATTGGTTGCTAGGGGCAACTAAGACAATTCTACTTTACACCAGTGTGATCCAAGAAAGAAAAATGGTGAACTTGCGTAGCAAGAAAATTTAATCTTTATTGAATATATACATATTTAGGCTATGTTCACACTGCGTACGAGTCCGGCCGCATTTCGTACACCGCCGTATATGTGCGGCTGAAACTACGGGCGTGGGAAAAATAGACATGCGGTCAGATGCGTACGAACCGCAAACATACGCCCGTAGTACAGTTATGCTTCCCTAGCTTGTTTCGATCTGAAACAGGTCATTTACTTGGAATCTTCGCCCAGCCCCGTAAACCACACAGAACCTTTTGGATCGAAAAATCTAAATCAAGTTCAATTTGGCTGAAATAAGTACTTCGTACGGGACCGCATGGAAATCCACAGCCGTGAGTTGGAACATTTCTGTCCTCAAACTATGATCGTGTTCATTTTTCACGACGCCGCATACGATCCGGCCGTAAGCTCATACGTAGTGTGCACTGTGCGGGCGTATATTGTATATTGTATATTATACTTTCAAGCGAACGCATCAACCTCAAAACTACGTGCGTATATTCGTGGTTCGCACTACCGCCTGAATCATACGCAGTGTGAACATGGCCTTAAAACAATTCATAAAAAGAGAGAGAGAGAGAGAGAGAAAACCTAACATTAAAAAGAACGGTGGCTATCCCGGAGGTGGTTCTTATATTTGTTAACTCATACTATTTGCTGCAATCCCTGACCCACAACACATGTTGTTCAACAGATGGATAAAGTGCAATACACAATAAATAATGCTAAAAAATGCTATATTTATCTTGATAATAACAAAGTGCTAGTGCATAAAATTCATTAAGTTAGCATACATCGTAACATTAGTCCTATAATCCACCTATTTGTTGTTGTCACCCCCGGACGAAGGCAACGAAACGTGCGTCGGGGTGGTGGCGTCCCGGAGGATTTACACAATAACGGACCTTTAAGGTAGTTTACTTGCTGGATCCCCAGAATTTGTGGGGTAGTAACAACAACAAATAGGTGGATTATAGGACTAATGTTATGATGTATGCTAACTTAATGAATTTTATGCACTAGCACTTTGTTATTGTCAAGATAAATATAGCATTTTTTAGCATTATTTATTGTGTATTGCACTTTATCCATCTGTTGAACAACATGTGTTGTGGGTCAGGGATTGCAGCAAATAGTATGAGTTAACAAATATAAGAACCACCTCCGGAATAGCCACCGTTCTTTTTAATGTTAGGTTTTCTCTCTTTTTATGATTTGTTTTAAATATGTATATTCAATAAAGATTACATTTTCTTGCTAGGCAAGTTCAGCATTTTTCTTTCTTGGATAAAACTGTTAGTAAAACTGTAGTAGCAGTACAGAGGCTGCATGCAATAAAATAGGTGATCATAGTGTATGCAATAGAGCACCAGGCATTGCATTTAGACAAAAGTGTGAATAATTTACACCAGTGTGATAAATAAGTCTCTATAGGATGTGTCTGAGGAGTTAGAAAGGAGCCAGCATTCATGGGATATGTAGTACAACTCCCCTCAGCCCCAGTGTCTGCAGCTGCAGATCCCTGTCTGTAGCTTATAGTGCCTGCATCTTTTGCAGCAGTGTTTTTTTTTATTTTTTAATTCCTTTAATAATTTTCCATAATACAAAATGTTAAAACCTACAATTATCCACATCCTACCTCCTACAATCTCCATTTGCTAAATATACCCGGTCTAGTTCATTACCATCCATTATAAAACATAACCAAACAGCATTATGGTCCGGAGGGGATTTCACCAGGGGGATCAATCCATCCCTTTACCAGGTTCTATCGAAAATCTTCCTCTTACCATCACTATATCCCAGTTTACTAACACACCACCACTATATCCCAGTTTACTAACACACCACTATCTTACCACTATACTAACCGCAGAATCCAGACACCGCCAGGAGAGCACAACAGACTAGCTTAATTGAAAAATTATAAAGTCAACTCTTAGCCAGCAGACTAGGTTGTCCCTTAGCAGAATTCCGCTCCCCTTGCATACATTTCACCCCCCGAAGAAGGGGAAAAAAAAAACCCTCTGCAGCAGTGGTTACATCTGACAATTATGCTTTGTATTGCATTGCACTATTGTGTAATAAATTGATTAGTGAGTTGCTTCCATGAAATCTTATAGAACGTATGCTTCTGAAAGGAAAGAGCATCACCTATTTAAGTGAGACCAACTTCTGTGGAAAGAAAGAAATATGAAATATCCATAGTGGGCCTCTGTTGCCTGATAAGTATAGGTGGGGGCAGCAGATGGTGTATTAAACATTGTGATGTGGGAACCTATGTGAGCATAATTCTAAAATCTAGAGGGGGGATTGTGCATACATTTTTGTAGTAGATTAACCCCTAGACCACCAAGGACGTACCTGTACGCCTTGGATGCCTGTCCCCAGACGACCCTGGGCGTACAGGTACGTTCTGTGTTGTGAAGCGCGCTCTGGAGTGAAGTGCGCTTCATAGCAGCTGCAATCAGTAGCCGGGCCCTCACTGTTAATGGCAGACTGCAGCGATGGCGCTGCAGCCTGTCATCAACCCCCTAAACGCCCCAATCACTGTGTCGGAACGCAGGAGGTCTCTTACCTTCCTCTGTGTGGTCCGATCGGCGATCTGCTCATTGAGTCTGCCACAGGCAGGCTCAATGAGCAGAGGGCCTATTACACTGATCAATGCTATGCCATAGGCATAGCAGTGATCAGTGTATGCAACCTAATGATTGCATGTTAAAGCCCCCCAAGGGGACTTAAAGTGTGTATTTTTGGGGTTCTGTCATACATGTTATGGTATAATGAAAGACACCATTACAAAGTACACCTATTCCTGAAAAAAACAAGCCCTTAGAAGGGGAGGAGGAAAATACGAAAACCGAAAAATGAAAATTGGCGCGGTCCAGTGGGTCATTTTGGGCTTGGTCCTCAAAGGGTTAATAGTTTAAATCCCTCCATTGATGTGACCTGAGACCGGCAGTTGTCACAGGTTTAGGTATACAGACAAAAAATATACTATGGTACCATGTTAGCCAAAATAATACAGGCTTTCCATGAAAGCCTTGTAGAAGTGATATCTGTGATGGAAAGTATTAACCACCACACAATACACTGACAAAAAACTCCGAGTTTGTTGGCCCAGGTAACGTGCAGCGTTATGTCAACAGTCCACCAAATGATGACGTGTGTTTGAAGTATTATTTTCATTTACCAGTTCATTTACCAGTTCAGTCACATATGTGAATGCAAAGAACACTGTAGTTAAATTTAGCATCTGAGACTCAGTGAAGTTTACACTAAGCATTCTTTACATTCTCAGACTGGCAAAACTTTTTTTTTTTTTCTGAAATCTCTGAATCTCTCTAAAAAAAAAAAAAAAAATCATATGAATCACTGCATCCTGCCTAAAGCTATCACTTATATTACCCCTTCCTCTGCAAATACTCTGGGCTCTAAAGGACAAGTAATATAAGTTTCTTCCAATTGTAGCCGTTCAAGAGCCACAATTTTTTTATTTTATTTTACCATCAATTTAGCCATATCAGCCGTATCAGATCTTATTTTATCACACGGAAAGTTGAACTTTTGAATGACATGGAGTTTATATAACCTATTGCACTAGAATAAGGCCTCTTAATACTGCCATAAATGATAGGATTAGAAGAAAAGTTGTACAAAAATAAGTAATGGAGCAATACAATTATTGATGGAGATAAGGCAGTCCCTGACCATGTGCTCAGTGTTATAAGGGACATAGCAATGGACATAGCATTGTCTCCAGTTGTAAGGGTTGAGCTACAGTGAATTTGACCTCTTAAAGTTGAATAAGGCGATAAGGCCAGATGGTGTCCATCCAAGGGTTCTTAACCCCTTCATGACACACAATTTTTATTTTTCATGTGTTCCTCATGTGTTTTTAATCTACGTATGGGCTCTTTTATTGCGACACCAATTGTACTTTGTAATGACACTCTTCAGAGTTCCATAAAATATGCTGCAAAACCAAAGAAAAAGAAAAGGAGTTTTTTTTTTTTTTAAATTGTCAAGTGCGTTTGGTGTCGTAAAAATGACATCTTTATTCCTCAGATCAGTATGATTACAATGTCTATGAGCAATACTTTAGTTGCTCATAGAGATTCATGCAGTACCTATGTACTGCATTGATGTATTACATGGGCACTTTATTGCTTTAGCCTACTAAAGACATTAAAGAGTTAAAATAGCAAGCAACAGAGACCGCTCCATGATGCTCAGGAGCCGCCAAATATGGAGAAGTCATGGGCCCTCTCTGTGATGGCACCATGAAGTTTGCTTCCAAAACCATTGCAACTTATGTGGCCAGGAGAGCTCTGTGGCTTAAACAGTGGACCAGGGATGTGGCATTGAAGCATAACTTCTGCATTTTGCCCTTCCATCCAGCATCCATATTTGGGTGACAACTAAAAGATATCTTAAATTCTCTCAATGAGGAGAAAAGCATGAAATTCCCTCAAGCGCCCAAGAAAAGGAACATTAGGTTCTTTCAGGGAAGGTCCAAGAATTTTCCCAAGTGGCAACTCAATTTTCGCCCCACAGGCAGATGAGGAGGTTTCAAGCCGAAGCAGGATGGCTGCAGCAAGAAAAAGCCTTTTCAGAATAAAAAATCTAAACTATGAAGTCAGGTCTACCCTTCCACCGGTGGGAATGAGGTTAAGTCAATTTTCTGAACACTGGTCAGCAAGATGCTTGGTTAACATCTTCTGTCACCAGAGGATAGTCCCTAGAATTCTGAGACTTTTCTCCAAACAAATTCATGACAAACAACAATGTGAAACCTTTCATCTACGGTCTTCTTGATCAGTTCATTCAAAAATGGGCCCTGGAACCTGTGCCGTATCAACAAAAGAAGGGAGTCTACTTTACAATATTTGTTGTCCCCAAGTCAGGAGGAGATTGGCGATTTGTTATCTATCTTATCTACCTGAGCAAGTTTCTGCTCAGCAAGCATTTCAAGATGGAGTTCATCCAGTCTACAATCATAAACATACAGAAGGACGATGTACTAGTGAAAATCGATCTGAAAGATGCTTATCTACACATCCCTATCTTGAAGGCCCACAGACAGTATCTTTGCTTCATGGTTCATACCCCTCAATCGATCATTCATCTCCAGTTTGCCTGCCTTGCCTTTGGCATAAATTCAGCATCCAGGGTTCTCACAAAAGTGGTGGTGATCTGGGCTTCATCTCTGAGGTTAATGGGGATTTTCTTCACACTATACCTGGACGACTGGCTCCTGAGAGCATCTTCTGCAGAGACGCTGGTCCAACATCTTTGAGCCACCCTACAGTGTCTGTCTACCCATGGGTTTCTGGTAAACCACAGGAAATCGCATTTGATCCCTACCCCAAGAATCCAGTTTTTAGGTTATGTTATCGATACTCAGGAAATGACGCTTCAGCTATCCCAAGACAGGATCCACAAAATCCAAGATTCAGTCATTCACCTCAGAGCTCACAACTCTTGCAAAATCCAAGGTGCCATGAAAGTTTCGGGTTTGTTGACTTCCTCCATAGAGGCAGTCCCTTGGGCTAGGGCACACTTCCGTCTGCTACAGAAGCATATGCTCCATTTCTGGGACAGATCATAACAGGGGTTAGAGACTCAAATAAACCCCAATGTCTTCCGGAAGATAGTAGACAGGTGGGGACATTCAGTCACTGACATAATGGCGTCTCACTCAAACACAAAGCTCAGGAAATTCTGTTCCCTGTCCAGGCAGGGGGACCCGGTAGCCATAGATGGGCTCTTGATGAGCTGGGAAGCTATGTTCATTTGTGTTTCCTCCATTTTCAATGATTCCTTGGGTTCTCAAGAGAAGGAGAGATGGTGAAAGCCATTGCGATCCTCCCCCATTGGCCATGCAGAGCTTGGTTTCTACTCACATTAAAATGATCGAGAGGAGAATTCTGGAGACTGCCTCGAAAAGAAGACCTTCTTTTACAAGCAGGTATGATGTACCCCCAGATGAACCAACTACATTTGACAGCACGGAGGATGAGCGGCCAATATTAAAGTGTCACTGTCAAAAATTTTTTTTGCAGCAATCAATAGTCCAGGCGATTTTACGAAACTTTGTAATTGGGTTTATTAGCCAAATATGCCATTATCTGCATGTAAAAAGCCTTTTCCCAGGTCCCCCCCTCCTCTCCTTTCTGCTGTTCACTCCTCAGAATCAGGAAATTTCATCAGTGGGATCCTGTCTGGTCTATGAAGGGGGGAGGGGGAAGGAGTGGGCAGCAGAGACCTGAGAACAAAGGATTGCTCAGCAGGGGAGCTATTCAGAGCCCTAATTAGTGGTCGGATAGCTCCATGGTGCCTGTCAGAAGAGAGAGCCCACAATGTGAATGTAAATTAACTCTTTGTTGTCCTGTTTTTGCTGCCTTTACTTTCTCTCTCCATAGGAAAACCATGAAAACCACTGCTTTTTCATGATAAAAATGCATTTTTCTGCTAATAAACCCAATTATGAAGTTTCTTAAAATCGCCTGGACTATTGATTTCTGCAATAAAAATTTTAATGACAGTGACACTTTAAGGAAAAAAAGTCCCTAAGATAAGGTATTGGATACCATTCTAGCCTCTAGAAGGCCTAAAACTGATAGTGTACGCTAGAATATGTAAGCTATATTCACTTTGTTATTTGGAAACATCCAGGTCAAAAATTCTCCAGTTTCTTCAAAACAGATATGACAAAAGACTTAAGCTGAATACCTTTAAAGGTCCATCTCAGAGCCAATAATGCCCATATGAAAGGTCACTTTTCTGAAATGGCCATAGCTAAACTCAGACCGACTTATCATAAGTAACCCAGTTCGCTCCTGGGATCTTTCTATTGTCCTCAGGCAACTATGCAACGATGCCCATTTGAGCTGTTAAAGTTGGCTAATATCAAGATGCTGTCATTCTTGGTGGCTATAACCTCAGCAAGAAGGATCAGTGGGCTTCAAGAGCTATCATGTAAGGACTAGAGATGAGCGCACCTGCCGAGGTTCGGGTTCGTATGAACCTGAACTCTTGGCGTCTGATTCCCGCTGTCTGCAGCCTCCATGAAGAGGGTGGATACAGCCAGAGGACCGCTTGGAAAACTGGGATACAGCCATAGCCATAGGCTGTATCCCAGTTTTCCAGGCGGTTCTCCGGCTGTATCCACCCTCTTCACGGAGTGGGCAGACAGCGGGAATCAGACGCCGAGAGTTCAGGTTCATACGAACCCAAACCTCGGCAGGTTCGCTCATCTCTAGTAAGGACCATTACTTCCGCTTTCTACCTCATGTGGTAATACTTAGGACCATGCAAGGATTCTTGCCTAAAGGCCCTATTCCACGGAACGATAATCGGCCACATTCGGCCGTTACAGACGATAATAGTCCCGTGGAATAGGAGGCAATGAACAGCTCCAGCAATGAACAGCTCCACCAATCACACACTAGCTAAGTTACCCCTATAAAAAGGAGCTAGTTCCTAGTGGGAGGGTCTTCTCGTTAAGTCAGTGGAGTGAAAGACAGACAAAGAGTACAGCTCCTGATATTCTGTAAGCTCATGCATGCGAGTAAGGCCCTCACTCCTCATGTATGGATAACTATTAGTGATGAGCGAACCTCGAGCATGCTCGAGTCCATCCGAACCCGATTGTTCGGCATTTGATTAGCGGTGGCTGCTGAAGTTGTATAAAGCCCTAAGGCTATGTGGAAAACATGGATATAGTCATTGGCTGTATCCATGTTTTCCAGACAACCTTAGAGCTTTATCCAACTTCAGGAGCCACCGCTAATCAAATGCTGAATGATCGGGTTCGGATAGATTTGAGCATGCTCGAGGTTCGCTCATCTTTAATAACTATATGTATATCTGTGTAATGTCTATTTTCATTTATGTATGTACCCCCTGAGTTGTAAAGTGCTGCGGAATCTGTTGTAATAATAATAATAATAATAATTTTTATTTTTTTATTTTATTTTTTGCCAGGGCCTGGCTTAGGCCAGGAACCTTGTCAGCAACCAAAAGAGAGACTTCTTTTATGTCACAGACTACAGTAAACCAAAAGAGGGGGATTAACCCAAAAATGCAGGTCCAGATGTTAAAAAATAACATGTTATCCTTTATTGAAATATATAAATGTATAGAAATTTGTTTTCCAAACAATGATAAAATTCACATACAAGGAGCTGACACATTCACAGATCCCCAACAGGCAGGTGGAAGTAAATTACGTTACACAAAAGAAGTCACTCAGTTGCCAAATATAGTTAATACCTATTACCCATAAACCATGTCCTTTGTCCCATGTCCTTTGCGTGTTGCTTTATTTAGGGTCACAAACTACAGCTAGCATGCATTGCTAGAAACTTAGGAGGGAGCGCCGTCCTCTGAGGAAAACCTTGTACACGCCAGGGATACCTTCTACAAGACGCAGGGCAGTAACCTAGGTACTGACCCCAGTAGGACAAATAGAAGCTAAAATTATTATGTTAATTTGTTTTCCCTAAGACCCATTGGCATTACAACATATGGGGTAAATTCGCCCCTGCGAGCCCCTGGGACGAAGGAATATTTAATGAAAAAATAACAATTAAATTTTAATCCCCTCCTCCATGAGGTATAAATAGGCTCCACCTCCCCCTAGACCTCAGTCTAATTATAAAGAAACATAAAACACAGGGAGGGAGTCTTGTAATGCCAATGGGTCTTAGGGAAAACAAATTAACATAATAATTTTAGCTTCCCTTACGTCCCATTGGCATCACAACATATGGGGAATTAGCAAGCATTATCCCCAATGGGCGGGTTATTTATTACGTCCGCATTAAGAACAGATCTTGCAAAGGTTGTTCTTGACAAGAAAGAAGTATCCAGCCTGAAATATCTCACAAAGGTAGTCAAAGACGACCAGGTAGCTGCCTGGCATATGTCCTCAAGTGGCACAGCGGCACGCTCTGCCCAAGTGGAGGCCACAGCTCTAGTAGAGTGAGCCCTGGTAAATTCTGGTGGATCCAGATCAGCAGAGGAGTAACATAAGAAAAATGGAGTCACAGATCCATCTGAATATTGAAGGTTTTGAAGCCTTTCTCCCCTTGTTCTTTCCTGCGAAAGGGATAAAGAAATTCTTGTCTTTACGAAAATCACCTACTCTATGTAGATAGATCTTGATAGCTCTGGATATGTCCAATAAAGAAAGATCCAAGTCTTCTTTAGATGATCCAGTAGGAGAAAATACAGGCAATACTATAGGCAAATGAAGCCACCATAGGCAGGAATCCTGGAAGGAACCTAAGGATAACTTTGTCTTGGGAAAAAAATCACGTATGGAGGTGCGGAGCCAAGGGCTTGAAGTTCTCCAACTCTCTTAGCAGAGGTAATGGCTAGTAAAAGAGTAAAAGAGCTAGTAAAACTTTCAATGTTAACTTGAAGTTTACTTCCTCCCAAGGCTTAAAGGGAGGAAGACACAGGCGTCTCAACACAAAGGATAAGTCCCATGGGTCTACCTGCTTTACCAGGTTAGGCCTAGTCTAAGGTTAGTCCAGGTTAGGCCTTAACAAAATTCTTTACCTCCAAGATCTGAAAGAAACGTGAGTTTAGGTGTGCAGAGAGGGCTGCTATCTGCACCTTGATGGAACTAGGTTTTAATCCTTTATAGAAGCCTTCCTGTAAATGACTGTGGAGTAGAAGGTTTAAGTCCATCAATACTCCTGCTTGCACACCAATCTTGAAAATCTTCCAAATACGTGCATAAGATTTATTTGTAGTGCTACTACGAGCGTGAGAAAGGGTATACTATACCTTCTCAGAAAAACTAGAGTCCAATACGGTCCTCTCAGTCTCCAAGCTGTCAAGCTGAGGCTGGAAAGATTCCTGCACAGATGTTGACCCTGGAATATTAGATCCGGATGCAGAGGTAATCTCCAAAATTCCCCTCTGCTCATATTCATGGGCAGGGTGAACCATGACGACTGATCTAGACTGATCTTCGTCAAACTCTGGGAATCATGGCTATGGGAGGAAAGATATACGCCAGCTAGTATGTCCATGGTATTGTCATTGAGTCCACTACCATGGGATTGTCTGCCCAGTAAAGGGAACAGAAATTCCTCAGTTTGGCATTGCTTGCTGATGCCATGAGGTCTCTCTGAGGAAGCCCCCACCTCTGGGTTAACTGAATGAACACTCTCCTTGAGAGAGACCATTCCCCCGGTAATGTCAGGCCTCGACTCAATCCGCCAATATATTGTCGACACCCCTGATATGAATCACAGAGAGTCTGGTTATTCTGGTTTCTGCCCAACAGAAAAATCTTCTCTACTTCCCTGAGGAGAGAAGGGGATCTGGTACCTCCCTGTTTAGGTACGCCACACAGGTCATGTCGTTCATCCGGATTCTGACTGCTCTCTGTAAAATAGGAGGAGAAAAATGAAGAAGAGCTAGGTAAATCGCTCTGAGCTCCCTCACGTTGGAGGGCAGAGCGGATTTCTGTTGACTCCAAGATCCTGCAGTCGTGATGACTGTCAGATGAGCTCCCCAACCTGTTCCTGAAGCATCTGTCGTGATGGTTATCCAGTGTGGTTCTGAAAATAAAACTCCATGTTTGACTTGTCTCCACCACATTAGAGAATGTCTTGTTTGAGTCGATAGAACATCATCGCATCCAAGTCCTTCAGTCCTCAATTCCATACTGTTAGTGCTTCTCTCTGAAGAAATCTCATGTGCCATAACGCCCATGGCACCGCGTCCGCAGCTGAGGCAAGGAGCCCTAGAAAGCGCATTTATGTTCTTATGGATACCTGACAAGGAGGAATTAGGAATTAAGTCTGATTTCTCTATGTTCATAAGCCAACCTTATTGTTGAAGTATGTCCTGGACATAGTTCAACTGAACTCTCAGAAGATCCTGAGTCTGAGTCATAATCAACCAATCGTCCAGGTAAGGGATAACTTTATCCCCTGTAAACGGAAGCGAACCATCATGGTGACACTACCTTAGTGAAAACAAAGGGTGCGGAGGTATTCCGGATGGAAGGACTTTGAACTGTAAGTGTCTTACCTTCCCCTGGATTTGGATGGCGAAGGCTCTCCTGTGAGCCTTCAGAATCGGTACATGAAGATATGCATCCGGTAGATCTATGGTGACCATAAAATCTCCCTCCTGGAGGATAGATTTTACCGATCTTATGTTCTCCATGTAGAACGTCTTCTTTACGATGCACCTGTTTAGATATCGCAAATCTATAATAAGCCTCCAATTTCCGGATGGCTTCAGCACTAGTAACACTGGGGAGTAAACTCCCTGACCGATCTCGGATAGAGGAACATCCTCTAGAGCCTCAATGGAAAGGAGGTAAAGAATTTCCGTCTCTAGGACTAAGTGTCTTTCTGGCTTAAGATTTCTTGACAAAAGAAATCTTGGAGGAGGAAGAGATGATAAATGAAGGACATAACCATTTTGAATAATATTTAACACCCAGTGATCTTTTCTTAATTCTTCCCAGGCAGGGAGAAACAAACTCAGACGTGTTCCCACTGGACAGCTTCTGCGTCAGAAGTCTGGTTTCTTGTTGGTGTCCTTATTCTGCTGCTTCCCGGAACCTCTTCTGGAATAGTTTCTTCCTCGACCTCTGTACTGGTATCTCCCTTTGCCTTGCTGAGGAGATTTTGCTCTGCGAAAGGAATCACCGCTCTTATAGGACAATGGTAGGGACTTCCCCTCCTTGTCAGACAATTCCTCCATTAATTTATCCAGCTCAGAGCCAAACAGCCTACCTGGCTCGAACTCCATATTACAGAGCTGAATTTTGGAGTTAGCATCTCCAACCCAGGGTTTTAACCATAGCGCCCTTCGGCAGCGGTTGAGAGCGTACTAGTTTTTTTACGCTAACCTGGTTCCCTGAGATGCAGCATCGCAGAGGAAGTCAATGGCCATAATGACCTTTTTTAAGGAGCGAAGGACCTTGTCCCTGCTAGCTCTACCTTCCAATTTTTCCTGGACCTTGGTCAGCCATCTTCTTAGGCTTCTAGAAACCTCAAAGAAGAAATGGAGACTGCCCCTTGGGCTGCCGCTGCCGTATATGATCTCTTGAGGGCTACCTCCACCCTTCTATCCATCGGATCCTTAAGATTGGATCCGTCCTCCGCAGGCAGCACAGTACATTTCGACAGTTTGGCTATGGCCGGCTCCACCTTTGGAGGCTCATTCCAGTCCTTACATTGTTCTTCCTTGAGAACGTATAAGGTCTTAAACCTCTTGCTCAAACCCGGAGCCTTTTCTGGTTCCTTCCATTCCGCCTGTAACATAGACAATGAAGTCTTACCCACAGAAAAAGCCCTAGGCTTTTTTGAGGAGGACCAATCCTATCCTCTTCTATTTTCTCAGGGTGTATTTCAGCTTGCACAGCTTAGCAGAGCTTGTGAATTCTATCAGCTGTGAAATACCCCCTGAATAATTCTTTCTCATCTTCAGAAGTAGAAGAGGTTTCAGAAGAAGATGATGACCTAACTTCATCAATCACAGTAAAACTGAAAATGACCATAATCCTACAGCCATAAAGTAATATACTCAAAGGCTGGGAGTAGAGAGAGAAATACTCCATTTGGTCTTTAACTTAGGACACGGGCGGCGAATCTCATTAGCCGCTAAAGTCTTTTGCACATAGTCCTTGACCCATACAACTACCTCCTGAACATCAGGCTCCTCAGAGGTTTAGGTCTGCATGAAGGACAGCGTACTTAGGCATTATAAATATTTTTAGGCATTCATAAATATTTTTATGAAAGAAAGGATGAATCTTATCTGGAAAAAATGATCCTCCTACGGTATCCATAGCCGTCAGGTAGAGGAGTCTCACACTCGACACATTAAGTGCTTCCTTAGAAGGTCTTTTGCCAGCAGCAGGACTGGTCTCCATTTCAGACATCTGCAAATAATCAATGTATTACAATACATATAAACCACTAGCCTGGCTAGAGTGATATCGGAAAGAGACACTAGGTGGCAGCAACACTTACTTTTAAGTATATAGAAGAGAGATCACAGCACTTTGCACTCAGATGTTTTCTATTAGATCCAAATGAGCCACAGAAAATCCTTCCAGAGGAAGACAGCCAGACCTAGAGGTAGCAACAGCTTACCTTCTGCCTTGAACACACAGCTAATCCGGCATGCAGAGAGGGCGCGCCGCTGCCGGCCCCTGGAAGTGACATGACGCTGATGCCGCAGTGCTGAGACGCACGCAGCGCCGATGCGTTCCACAGTCGAACGCAAATGGAAGAAAAGCCAGCCGCTCGGGTGACACACAGAGTGCGTTCCAAGACGCACTAGGTAAGAAAAACTTAAAAGCTAAGACCTGCAGAAGCAAATATCAGGATACTACCTGGACACCGGCTCCAGCGGCATCCCAGCAATCATTACCTGGAGAGAAAACCTGAATGCAACAGGTTAACAAAGCATAAAAACGGAGGAGGGACAAAGTCCCCTAGGGCTAACAGCAACGAAGTAAAAAAAAGACTGAGGTCTAGGGGGAGGTGGAGCCTATTTATACCTCATGGAGGAGGGGATTAAAATTTAATTGTTATTTTTTCATTAAATATTCCTTCGTCCCAGGGGCTCGCAGGGGCGAATTTACCCCATATGTTGTAATGCCAATGGGACGTAAGGGAACTAGATTTGCATTTCCAAGGAAATACATAGTGCTTGAAAAGAGTGCCCCTTTACCAGTGACTTCCTTTTAACTTTAATCCTGGGTGCCGTCCCTTTAAGAGCGACTTGGATCCCATCCCTTTAAGAGCAACTTGGCTCCCGTCCCTTTAAGAGCGACATGGGTCCCTTTAGTAGCAACCTGGGTCGCTTTAAGAGCGATCTGGGTCCAGACTCCATATTGGCAATCAGAATAATCCCTGGATCAACGTGACCCCTGAAATAGGAATAAGGGACAGAATTTAGATAATGTAGAACTCCGATGACGTGTGGTACGCCTTGAAGCGATCCAGTATACAGAGGCCGGGGGGATCAGGACAGGTGTCACACTGAAAAATTGTGTCCTTCCTTATCCCCCTGTTACGCCACACTCAGCACTTCTTCTGGGGTCTCCCTTTCTCCAGTGTGGGGGACGTTACCTGGAAAATGTTGTCCTGGTGCGATACGGGGTCCTTCATATCCAGAAGCGCTGGGTCCGCTCCATGGCTGCTAAATATTAGGGCTGATATTACTGCTTCTGATATTTTTGGATCGTGCCGCAAGCTACAGTAGCTCGGGCAGCGAGGGACCGGAAGAGGGGGTGCTGGTATAAAAGTTATTCCCGTAAAGGTGGTAACCTTTATCCAGCAGTGGGAAGATCAGTTCCCGAACGATCTCCCCACTAACTCGGAGGATGGGGGGGGGGCATCTGGGGCTGGATTTGGGTGTCCCTTCCTTCATACACTCTAATGGTACGTGCACACTGCGGAATGGCGAAGGATAACCCTTTGTGCATTCCGCAGCTGGCACCTGCCGGTGGACTGATGGAGGCGCGTGTCTCCGCTCGTGTCACACTCAATTATATGCATGGGCGGATTCTGCCCTCTGTCCAAACGCTCATAGAGAATGACGGAGTGCTGGACTCTCCTGTCATTCTCTATGGGTGTTGGACTCATCTCTCAGCGCGCGCGCCGGGCTGCAGCGGCTGAGATCTTCATCACCCGACCACCTCCAGAAGCGGGATTAGGTGAGTATAGGGGGCTTTAACGGGGGGTCGGGAGCCTTTCACCCCGACACGGGGGGTGACAGGTTCCCTTTAAGGAACTTCCATGTATTACATCTTCTATTGGCCAATAGTGGACATGTGACTGGATGGTGTGATACATGCCTGACGACCTTAGTTCCTATTGGCTGCTATATCTCAGCTTTTTGCATATGTGCTGTGATTGGCTGTTAGCGGTTAGAGTGTGTCCATTATTTGCAATGGGCCATTATCTTCTATGGGAAATTTGGGGTCTTTAAACGTAAATTTCTTAAACGACAAATCTGATCGAAACGAAAAATTGCACACCACACACCGCCGAGGGCTTCGAAACGCAGTTCAGGCTGCATTACGCACAGAAAAATAGCTAGAAGAATAAGAAACGGAAGAAGAAGAAGAATACGGATTACAATATAGTGCTTTTCAAGCACTATAATTAAAGAGAATCAATCACCAAACAGTATACAGTTATTTTACAGTAGGGAGGTAGTAAATATAACCAAACATAAAACAAATCACCCCTAGAAGCATTAGGGCTCTAAATTCTGTCATTATATTGTAAGAAAACTAAGGAAACAGCTCATAGAAGTGTTCATCTTAAGGCTGTCAGCTCGACACATAGGCTGGCAGTTGCACACACAGGCCACGCCCCCAGATTCTATGCTTGTTTGCGCCACAGCGATCAGCAGCAGTGTCAGTACTTAAAGGACAACTCCGGCCAAAAGCATTTTTTAATATGTTATTAGTTAGGGAGAGTTAGACAAATTCCTAATATACATTATGCACATATACATTATGCACATATCTTGCTATTTCCCTTAATTTAGTAGTTCACGGAGACTTCAAAATCTCAGAAATATCATGTCATGAATCGGGGGTGTAATTCCAATGGAGTGTCCAGCAGGGGCGCACTATATATAGAAGTCAATGAGTACCATTGACTTCTATATTAGTGCGCCTCTGCTGGACACTCCATTGGAATTACACCCTGATTAGTCTATGGAACAGGTGAGTCTGCACACTGTACTACTCCCCCATCATCTATCTGCTCATAGTATGGGCCCAGGGCCGCCGATAGGGCAGTACAAGTGGTACTGCCGTATGGGCCCCGGACCCTAAGAGACATGGGGGGGGCCTGCCGGGGCCGCCGCCCCCCGACCGCTACGCTAGGGGGGCCCACACGGCCCCCCTTGCCACCTGTTTTTGAGCATCCCGAGAAGCTGTGGCCGCGCAGCTTCTCGAGATGCACTGATCGCTTTGATGTTCCGCCCGCACAGTGAGCGGGCGGAACATTAAAGTGATCAGAATACAGGAGCAGGACCTGTCAGCGTCCTCCTCCTGTATTCTCTCCCATAGGCTGCCGGCACTTCATACCAGCAGCCTATGGGAGGCTGGGGCGTGACCTCTCCGGCAGGCGTGATGATGTGACGTCATCACGTCTGCCGGAAGTCCCGTCCCTGCGGCTCGCAAGATGGAGCCCGAAGAGGAGGAGGAAGAGTTGCTGCCTGCACAGCGCGGATTAGGTGAGTAGGATGTTTGTTTTTTTTAGGGGCACCTCTGGGGGCATTATTAGTGTATGGGGGCACCTCTGGGGGCATTATTAGCTCATGGGGGGCACCTCTGGGGGCATTATTAGCGTATGGGGGCACCTCTGGGGGCATTATTAGCGTATGGGGGCACCTCTGGGGGCATTATTAGCGTATGGGGGCACCTCTGGGGGCATTATTAGCGTATGGGGGCACCTCTGGGGGCATTATTGGCTCATGGGGGCCACCTCTGGGGGCATTATTAGCTCATGGGGGCACAGCAGGGAATCCTACATACAGGGGGCATCCCACACAGCGCAGTTACTATGGGAGCCTACAGGGGGGAGAAAGGAAAGGAAGTTGCTAGAAATGTGCGGAGCCTAAATTGTTTGTCTCGCAGGTTCTAAGGGGATGAAACGTATCTGGAAGGAATCATCATGGAGGTCTGGGCCGGATGGAGAGGAAAAGGGAAAGTGACGCCTCAGATCAAAGAAGACGTCACCTGTGAGTCCCTATATGACACTTTTTATTATTTTGTAGAACATCATTTAGTAGGGGCGCCCCGAGGTGACAGCTACTACATTATCTGTACTCAGAGATATCACTGTGTTATCTGTGCTGTTACATAGGACTACAGGTGACATCTACTACATTATCTGTACTCAGAGATACCACTGTGTTATGTGGTATTACATAGGACTGCAGGTGATATCAGGTGATTTCTCCAGGTTGCAGAAGTTCAAACTTCATCGTGCCCTGGTGTGCTGGTGTCTGTATGTCTGTATACATGTGTGCTGGTGTCTGTATGTCTGTATACATGTGTGCTGGTGTCTGTATGTGTGTATACAGTGTGCTGGTGTCTGTGTGTGAGATCAATTCTAGAGAATTGGCTCATATATCCCATTTTCCCCAGTGGCTTAAAATGTAACCTCTGTTAAACAGTTATAAAATTATAGAACCTAAAGGTGAACAAGGTGCAATTCAAATAGACACTTACTTGTATAGCTGTCTCTTGTGCTCTGTATGCAGTGCATTATATTCACCCTTGCAACGTACAATTTATAGCGTGTCTACAAGCCCAGCGGGGCTCATTATGATGGAGACTAAAACTTATACAAGAGTGGGGTAGGGGTTCCCCTGTATTCAGAATGCTGTTGAGTACTAGGCAATGCCCCGTCTGGGATTATTGAATTTCGAGGGTCTATGCAGAGCAGGATAAAGACACCTCTGCTGCACAAACAGGATCTCCTAGAAAGCGTTCTCACTGCCATGTATTCGCTATCACTGGCTTGGGTGAGCTAAACTAGTCTCCCTGGGGGGGGGGGATTTGTATATGCTCACTAACATGGAACAGCCTCATTATATTAGCCTTATCAACATATTCTATGTTAGTGAGCTTACCGGGGGGGGGGGGGGGATATTGGTGAACATATACAAATCAAACAGCCCCCCAGACCCGCGAAATTCAATAACCCCAAACGGGGCATTTCCTAGTACTCAACAGCATTCTGAATACAGGGGAACCCCTACCCCACTCTTGTATAAGTTTTAGTCTCCATCATAATGAGCCCCGCTGGGCTTGTAGACGCGCTATAAATTGTACGTTGCAAGGGTGAGTATAACGCACTGCATACAGAGCACAAGAGACAGCTATACAAGTAAGTGTCTGTTTGAATTGCACCTTGTTCACATTTAGTTTCTACAATTTTATAACTGTATAACAGAGGTTACATTTTAAGCCACTGGGGAAAATTGGGTATATGAGCCAGTTCTCTAGAATTGATCTGAACCAAATTATACCTCCCAGCAAAGCGTGGGTCGAACACACAATTTTTTTTTTTATTAATGTGGGGGGCCCAGACACTTTGGTTGTATGGGGCCCCGAAATTCCTGATGGCGGCCCTGTATGGGCCATCCCCAATCCGCCCCCCCGCTGCCACCACATATGCCATGGTATTACTTTCCCATCATGTGCTTATGATACTGACTGCTGAAAATGGGAATATAAACCTACAATAGCAGAAGCTACTGGGCTACTGTATGCGAGCATGTAATATTTTATGGAGTTTCTCTGCGCCTCAGCATCATATCTAAGGATTATTGGTACTGTGCTGCTAAACTCCTGTATCTAATGCCATGGTTATTCAGATATGTTCTAGGGTGCCTTCACACAGAGATTTATCTGACTATTTTTTTAAGCCAAAGCCAGGAACAGGTCATAAAGGAAAGACTGAGATTTCTCCTCTTCTCAGATCCATTCCTGGATTTGGCTTCAAACATCTGTCAGATAAATCTTTCTGTGTAAAGGCCACCTTAGTGCCTAAAACAGTCATGTGAAACTCTGGCCCGCGGGCCAAATCTGGCGAGTGGGGCCGTTACTTTTGGCCCGCCAGGCAATTCAGAGTTTGAATTACATCTGGCCCACCATGGCTACTATATAAGAGACTATGGGGGAGGGCTGGCTGCTATATGAGTTACTGAGGAGGGCTGGCTACTATATAAGATTACTGGGGAGGGCTGGCCACTATATGAGATTACTGTGGAGGGTTGGCTACTATATATGAGACTATGGGGGAGGGCTGGCTACTATATGAGACTATTGGGGAGGGTGGCTATTATATGAGATTACTGGGGAGGGCTGGCTTCTATATGAGACTATTGGGGAGGACTGGTTACTAGATAAGAGACTATGGGGAGGGCTGGCTACTATATAAGATTATTGGGGAGGACTGGCTACTATAGTATATGAGACTATGGGGAGGGCTGGCTACTATATGATACTATTGGAGAGGGCTGGCTGGCTACTATATGAGACTATTGGGTAGGGCTGGCTACTATAAGAGACTACTGGGGAGGGCTGGGTAGTATATAAGATTACTGGGGAGGGCTGGATAGTATATGAGACTACTGGGGAGGGCTGGCTACTGTGTAAGACTCTTTGGGAGAGGGCTTGCTACTATATGAGACTATTGGGGAGGACTGGCTACTATAGGAGACTATGGGGGAGGGCTGGGTACTATATAAGACTATTGGGGAGGGCTAGCTACTATATGAGACTATTGGTGAGGGCTGGCTAGTATATGGGACACTTGGGGGGGGGGTCTGGCTACTATTTGGGCACTATTGGGAAGGCTGGCTACTATGTGGGGCAATTTTGGTTGGGTTGGCTACTACATGAGGTAATATTGGGGAGTTGGCTATTACATGGGTAAGGGTTTAACCCCTTAAGGACGGAGCCAGTTGTCATTTTTGCGCTTTCGTTTTTTCCTCCTCATGTTTAAAAGGCCACTGTGCTTGCATATTTCCCCCTACAGACTCACATGAGCCCTAATTTTTTTGCGACACCAATTATACTTTGCAAATACAGACTTAATTTTTCTATAAAATATGCTGAGAAAACAGGAAAAAAATTATATGCAGTGAAATTTGAAAAAATTCCTTTTATTTCGCGGGGTTTTGTAATTACGCCATTCACCCTATGGTAAAACTGACATGTTATCTATGTTCCTTAAGTCAGTACAAATACAACAATATGTAATATATAACTTTTATATTATTTGATTTGATGGCTTTTAAATTTTTTTAACCCTTTAAGAAAAACTAAATGTGTTTAAAATTGCTCTATTCCCATCCTTATACCGCTTTTATTGTTTGGTCTATGGGCTTTGTGAGGTTTCATTTTTTTTGCGCCCACGATCTGTTTCTTTTGGTACATTGTATGCGTATATGCGCCTTTTGATCACTTTTTATTACATTTTTTTCTAGATTTAATGTAAACAAAAATGCGCAATTTCGCACTTTGGTGCAGCTTTGCGCTTACGTCATTTAACGTGCGAGATCAGGAATGTAATCATTTAATAGTTCAGGCGATTACTCACGCAGCGTCTATTTTTTTTATTTATTTATTTTTATTTATAAAATGGGAAAAGGGGGTGATTCAAACTTTCATTAGGGGAGGGGATTTTTTATTAATAAAAAAATCAAAAAAATTTTCCCACATACAGTCATTAGAAGCCCCCTGGGGGACTTCTGTATGCACAGCACTGATCTTCCATTGAGATCAATGCTGTGTATATAATGGAGCAATGATCCATCAGATCGGTGCTCCATTATAATGGTCTGCTGCAGACCAGCTACATGGATTGCCGAGCCGGGATCAACGCCATTCCGACGCTGAGCCCCGGCCGGCTCATTACAACGGATCTCCCCTCCGCGATCGCATCGTGGGGGGGGGGAGATCCCCCACTAGACACCAGGGACAGGGGGCACAGATACTATTCAAATGCAGCTGTCAGCTTTGACAGCTACATTTGAATAGTTAATAAGCCGACCGCGGCGGCTAATACCCGTGGTCCCTGGCTACACATAGCAACCAGGGACCGCGGGCTACAGAGAGGGCTCACGCCTGGAGACTTCTCTGATCCCCCTTAACGGCCACATGACGGGTATACTTGTCATGCGTTGTTAAGGGGTTAATCATATAATAGCAATTTATCATGTCATTTATCATAGGGAACAGCGCTGGGAGACGCACACCAATGACAGTGCCAGGAACACCGTATTTGCGCTTCAATAAATATCATGGTTGGCCCGCGACTTCGTCCAATTTTTTAATTTTGGCCCACTGTGTATTTGAGTTTGACACCCCTGATCTAAACCCATGGAATTCTTGGACTTTGCACCTATGCCCGTCATGTGTGATACTGTTAGAATTAATGGAGCCACATCATAGAGGGACGGGGGATTCCTTCCACTGGGGGCAACCCGGCCCGCCTCCAATGCTTCAGCCCCGGCCCGGAACCCGTGGCTAGAATGGCGCCGTACACGGAAACCGGGCTACGGTTAAAAACATGGTTCACGGCACGGCCTTTCCTGCTCTGGCGCCGATCTATCCGTGGATCATGCTAAAGCGATGTACCTGATGGTACATTTGCTTTAACCCCTTGTGTGGTAGCATGCTGCTAAGATGCTGTCTACTGTAAGGTGCAGAATACCTGTCACAATGATGGATGTTCTGCTTGTGGCCTTTTTTTGTGGTTTTTCCTTTTGTTTTTCAGATATCTGTATCCTGTGGATTACGTCAGATTCAGAGGACTACGTTGATGACCAACGTTGTTTTAAAAAAAAAAAAAAAGGTCAACGAGGGGTGTGGGGGTATTCTTTTTTAAATAAAATACTTTTCTCTATTGTGTTGTGTTTTATTATTCATTACTTTCAGATTTAGTAGTGGAAGCTGTCTGGTAGACAAAATCCATTACTAAGTCGGGGGCCTAGTGTTAGCCGGTATAAAATGGCTAACACTAACCCCCCCCCCACCCCCACCCCAATATTACCCCAGTACCCAATGCCACCAGGGGTACTAAGAAAAGCCGGGTGTGAGTGGTCCCGGAGCATCAAAATTGGCGCTCCTGGACTAGGAGGCAGAAGGCTGGTATTATTAGGCTGGATAGGGGCCATATATTTTGGCCCTCCCCAGCCAAATAATACCAGCCTGCTGCCGCCTAGTCCAGGAACTCCATATTTGATGCTCTGGGACTACTGGCACCCGGCTCTTCTCAGTACCCCTGGTGGCATTGGGTACTTTGGTAATAATGAGGGGGTTAGTGTTAGCCATTTTATACTGGCTAACACTAAGTCCCGACTTAGTAGTGGATTCTATCAGACAGCTTCCACTACTAAGTCTAAAAGTAAAGAAAAATAAAACACAACACAATAGAGGAAAGTATTTTCTTTAAAAAAGGACACCCCCCACACCCCTCATTGACCATTCTATTCAATAAAAAACAACACGAGTCATCGACGTAGTCCAACGAATCTGACAAGATACCGATATCTGAAAAACAAAAGGGGAAAAACTCAAAAAAAAGGCTACAAGAAAAACACCCATCACTGTGACAGGTGTTCTGCTCCTTTCAATATGCAGCATCTTTTTAATAGCTGCTTACAGTCTGGTACCCAAGGTTAAGCAAGGATGCATCCCGCTTAACCCTTTGGGTGACATACTGAACAATCTAGCCCCCGGGGGGTCAAGTGAGAATGCATTGCATCCCCAAATAACCCCCTGGGGGGCCAGACTGATCTAAGGCTGCATCCATAACAGCAAGAAAGGGGGGGATTAAGTGCCCCCCTTCCTTGCTGGGAGAGATGCAGTGCATGATACATGCACAGGGGAGAGAAAGCAGCTCCCCTGTCCTGTATACTCAGCTCACACTGTCAATGTCCCTGCAGCCTATAACTTAGTCTGCAGAGACATTACAGTGCCTCCCCTGTTCAGTGCAGGATACAGACAGAGGGGAGAGAAAGCTGCTCTGCTGTGCCTGTATCCTCAGCTCACAGCCTGCCCGCAGAGGAAGGGATTCCTTGCTGTTACCCCTCCTCTCCCGGCCGGCCGGCCGGTGAGCTGAAAGTACAAATGCTGCATACCTATGGAACAGCCGCACCGCGCTGATCTCGGTGGTGCCGTTCTTTTGGGCACACTGAGGAATTCAGACGGAACCTCCGTTGCGGAATTCCCAGCTCACGCCAGCTCGCGGACTGTGTGTCTCCGCCTGTGTCATAGACTCCATTCTATGCACGGGTGGATTCTTTCATCCGTCCAAAGAATGATCAAGGCATGATCGGCGCGAGCTGGGAATTCCGCAACGGAGGTTCCGTCTGAATTCCTCAGTGGGCAGAAAAAGATCGTAACTTAGGAACAGAGCACAGATCTGTAAAAGCACCAACGGAATCGGCGCGGCCGTTCTGTAGGTATGCAGCACTTGTACTTTCAGCTCACATGCCGGCCAGGACCGGAAGGGTTAAAGCAATGAATCCCTTCCTCTGCGGGCCGGCTTGAGCTGAGGATACAGGCACAGGGGAGCAGCTTTCTCTCCCCTGTGTCTGTATCCTGCACTGCATGGGGGGGCACTGTAATGTCTCTGCAGACTAAGTTATAGGCTGCAGGGACATTTACTGTGAGAGCTACAGAGCAATCTCCCGAGATTGCTCTATATCTCCAGAGCGCAGAGGATGCCAGGAATATCAGGCAGAGCTGTCACACGCCGTCTCTTTTGAAAAGAGCTGGCTCGTGGCAGTTTATAAAAACTGTTATAGCGCCTCACAGAGGCCACAAAAGTAATGACATATATTTACAGTAATGCAATGACACTTAAGGCCATTGCATTACTGTAAAATACCGAATTACCCCCCCCCCCCTGATTGGTTCTCTTGAGTATCTTCTTCAGTTCAGTGCATCTGATTCTGATGAAGGGAGATTATGTAACTCCTGAAACGCGTAAACCTTGTGCTTCTACAATAAATATGAATTTGTTTTCCACTACTTTGGTGTAGCCTTGGACGATTTCTGGGACAGCGCTGTCTGCAAGTATCGAAGTTTTTTTCCTTTTTCATTTATCCTAACACGGGCCCCTGTCTTGGGAGCATCCCGTTCACGATACACCTGGCTGCAGTCCTCAGCTTCCATTGCCACCTGCTCCGCACGGAGTTCTGGATACCCCAGTGGGGTGATATGCATATAGCCCAAGGGGCTCTTAGGTGAGTGCAATTGTTCACTCTTTGTCTATTTTGGGTCTGCCACAGTAAGACACGAGGCGCCGGTGCCCTTGTTTTTTCCTGTTTTATTTTTTGGTATCTCTTAAAGGGATGGTACCTAAGACGCTCTTAAAGGGACAGTACCCAAGTCGCTCTTAAAGGGACAGTACCTCTTAAAGGGACGGTACCCAAGTCGCTCTTAAAGGGACGGTACCTCTTAAAGGGACGGTACCCAAGTCACTCTTAAAGGGGCATTACATAAGTCCCTCTTAAAGGGACGGTACCCAAGTCACTCTTAAAGGGGCATTACATAAGTCCCTCTTAAAGGGACGGTACCCAAGTCGCTCTTAAAGGGATGGTATCTCTTAAAGGGATGGTACCCAAGTCGCTCTTAAAGGGGCATTACATAAGTGCCTCTTAAAGGGACGGTACTCAAGTTGTTCTTAAAGGGACGGTATTTCTTAAAGGGACGGTACCCAAGTCGCTCTTAAAGGGACGGTACCCAAGTCACTCTTAAAGGGACGGTACCTCTTGACGGGACGGTACCTCTTAAAGGGACGGTACCCAAGTCGCTCTTAGAGGGATGGTACCTCTTAAAGGGACGGTACCCAAGTTGCTCTTAAAGGGGCATTACATAAGTCCCTCTTAAAGGGACGTTACCCAAGTCGTTCTTAAAGGGACGGTATCTCTTAAAGGGATGGTACCCAAGACGCTCTTAAAGGGGCATTACATAAGTTGCTCTTAAAAGGGACGGTACCCAAGCTGCTCTTAAATGGACGGTACCCAAGCCGCTCTTAAATGGACGGTACCCAAGTCGCTCTTAAAGGGACGGTACCTAAGCTGCTCTTAAAGGGACAGTACCCAAGTCGCTCTTAAGGGGAGGGTACCTAAGCCGCTCTTAAATGGACGGTACCAAAGGCGCTCTTAAAGGGGCATTACATAAGTCGCTCTTAAAGGGACGGGACCCAAGCTGCTTTCAAAGGGACTGTACCCAGGCCACTTTTAAAGGGACGGTACCCAAGCCGCTCTTAAAGGGATGGTACCCAAGCCGCTCTGAAAGGGACGGTACCCAAGTCGCTCTTAAAGGGACGGTACCCAAGTCGCTCTTAAAGGGGCATTACATAAGTTGCTCTTAAAGGGACGGGACCCAAGCTGCTTTTAAAGGGTCGGTACCCAAGCCGCTCTTAAAAGGACGGTACCCAAGCCTCTCTTGAAGGGACGATACCCAAGCCACTCTGAAAGGGACGGTACCCAAGTCACTATTAAAGGATGGTACCCAAGTCGCTCTTAAAGGGACGGTACCCAAGTCGCTCTTAAAGGGGCATTACATAAGTTGCTCTTAAAGGGACGGTACCTAAGCCGCTTTTAAAGGGACGGTACCAAAGTCTCTCTTAAAGGGGCATTACATCAGTCACTCTTAAAGGGATTGTACCCAAGTCGCTCTTAAAGGGACGGTACCCAAGCCGCTCTGAAAGGGACAGTACCCAAGTCGCTATTAAAGGATGGTACCCGAATTACTCTTAAAGGGATGGTACCCAAGTCACTCTTAAAGGGACGGTACCCAAGTCGCTATTAAAGGATGGTACCCGAATTGCTCTTAAAGGGATGGTACCCAAGTCACTCTTAATGGGACGGTACCCAAGTCGCTCTTAAAGGGTCAGTACTTAATCTGGTCTTCAAAGGATGGTACCTAAGGGAGAATATTTAAGCTGGTCTTAAAGGGACAGTATATAGGTCACTCAAAGCGTTGTCACTAAAGCTGCTCCTTATGGGACTGTACCAAAGTTGCTCTTAACCCCTTGCCACAAAATGACGTTTGGGGAACGTCATGTAAAGTAGGTAGTTAATGCAACATGACGTTCCCCAAACGTCATGTTGTTCCTGCCTCCTTCCACAGCCCGTAAGTGAGATCGGGCAGCGGGAGGAGTATCACACCACATCCTCCCGCTGCCTCTGCCCGGAGGGGAGCCGCGCTCCCCCGGGCAGTTAACCCCATAAACGCCGCGGTCGATGCGACCGCAGCGTCTATGGGGGAGATGTGGTGTTTGCCGCCGATCGGGCGGCGGGAGGAGGCTGCAGGACGTTGCCTCCTCCCGCCGCCACTGTCACTGTGTCCCCCGGCCCCCCTTCCACTGCCGCCGGTACCGGAGATCACCGATATCAACGTTATAGCGGCAATCTCCGGTACCGGCGCCGCCGACAGCTTTCATCTCCCCCCACCGTGAATCCACGGTGGGGGGAGATGAAAATGTAATAATCAGACCCAAGATCAGCCCCCCCCTAGTGCCCCGATCACTAACCCGCTCCCTCCCCGGGCGGCCATCAGATCCAAGATGGCCGCCCCCATCCCTGCGAACAAACGATGTTTGTTCGCAGGGATGGAAATGAAAGAATGATCAAAGCCCCATGCTCTCCGCCACCGGAGGTAGCGGAGAGCATGGGGCAGTGATCGGGCACCCCCCCGTGTGGTCCCGGAGCAGGCGATCGGCGGTATATACAATATACCGCCGATCGCCTGTTCCCAGTGCTGCCGGCACTTTTTATCCCCTGTCACCATAAATCATTGGTGACAGGGGATAAAAAGTGTTAGTGTCGCCCCCCAAGTCACCCCCCCCCCCTTCCCGTTATACGTTACCTGATCCTGGAGCTCCTTCCTCTTCGGTGTCCTGGCTGCTTCTGATGTGCGCATGCGCGCCAGAAGCATCCAGCTCTGAAAATTTAAAGTGACAGAGACCAATTTTGTCTCTGTCACTAAACTATGATTACTGTGATAGAAAATATCACAGTAATCATAGTATTACAGTGAAAATGAATGGATAAAGTACAAAAAGTGAAAAACACACAAAAAAATAAAACACACACTTTTTATTATAGTAATAATTGCAGTTTACTCCCAAATTACCCCTAACCCCCCCAGATTGCACGTTGCCCATAACCGCCCCAGGTTGGCCGAAATCACGCCAGATTGCACGTAACCACCGCACGTTGCCCGTAACCACCGCACGTTGCCCGTAACCACCGCACGTTGCCCGTAATCATGCCAGATTGCCCGTAACAACCACACGTTGCCCCTAACCACCGCACGTTGCCCCTAACCACTCCAGGTTGCATGTAATCACAACAGATTACCCGTAACCACCCCAGGTTGCCCGTAATCACGCCAGATTACACTTAACCACCGCACGTTGCCCGTAACCACCGCACGTTGCCCGTAACCACCGCACGTTGCCCGTAACCACCGCACGTTGCCCGTAATCACGCCAGATTGCACGTAACCACCGCACGTTGCCCCTAACTGCCCCAGGTTGCCTGTAATCACACCAGATTACCCGTAACCACTGCACGTTGCCCCTAATCGCCCCAGGTTGCCCGTAATCATGCCAGATTACATGTAACCACCGCACGTTGCCACTGACGGCCGCACGTTGCCACTGACGGCCGCACGTTGCCACTGACGGCCGCACGTTGCCTCTAACCACCCCAAATTGCCAAAGACCCCCTCCAGATTTCCGTAACCAACCCAAATTACATATAAGCACTTCAGTTTATCCGTAACCAACCCAGATTGTCCGTAACCACCCCACGTTGGCCGTAACCACAGCAGGTTACCTGTAACCACCCCAGATTGTCTGTAACCAACGCAGATTACCCGTAACCACCTCCAGATTACCCGTAACCACCCCATATTACCTGTAATCTAATTTGTTATTGTATTTTAGTAACTGTGCTATTCTAATAACTGTTTCTAGCTGCGGTTTTGCTCCAGCAAATTGTCGCTCCCTTCCTTCTGAGCCCGGCTGTGTGCCCATACAGTGGTTTATGCCCACATATGGGGTACCGTTCTACTCAGGAGAACCTGCGTTACAGATTTTGGGGTACATTTTCTTTCCTGTTCCTCGTTAAATTTAGAAATTTCCAACTAAAGGAACATATTACTGGAAAAATTCGAGTTTTTCATTTTTACTGTCTATTTTTGAATACTTTCCTCTAATACCTGTGGGGTCAAAATGGTCACCACACCCCAAGATGAATTCTTTGAGGGGTTTACTTTCCAAAATGGGATGACTTATGGCGGGATTTTACTCCGCTGGCACTACAGGGGCACTAAAAAATGCACCTGGCGCTCAGAAACTTCTTCAGCAAAATCTGCACTGAAAATGCTAATTGGCGCTCCCTTCCTTCTGATCCCTGCTGTGCGCCCATAGAGTGGTTTATGCCCACATATGGGGTACCGTTCTACTCAGGAGAACCTGCGTTACAGATTTTGGGGTACATTTTCTTTCCTGTTCCTCGTGAAATTTAGAAATTTCCAACTAAAGGAACATATTACTGGAAAAATTCGAGTTTTTCATTTTTACTGTCTACTTTTGAATACTTTCCTCTAATACCTGTGGGGTCAAAATGGTCACCACACCCCAAGATGAATTCTTTTGAGGGGTTTACTTTCCAAAATGGGATGACTTATGGCGGGATTTTACTCCGCTGGCACTACAGGGGCACTAAAAAATGCACCTGGCGCTCAGAAACGTCTTCAGCAAAATCTGCACTGAAAATGCTAATTGGCGCTCCCTTCCTTCTGATCCCTGCTGTGTGCCCATAGAGTGGTTTATGCCCACATATGGGGTACCGTTCTACTCACGAGAACCTGCGTTATAAATTTTTGGGTACATTTTCTCTCCTGTTCCTCGTGAAATTGAGAAATTTCAAACTAAGCAAACATATTATTGGAAAAATTTGAGTTTTTCTTTTTTACTCTCTACTTTTAAATACTTTCCTCTAATATCTGTGGGGTCAAAATGGTCACCACACCCCGAGATGAATTCTTTGAGGGGTGTACTTTCCTAAATGTGGTGACTTTTGGGGGGGTTCTATTCTGCTGACACTACAGGGGCGCTGCAAACGCACCTGGCGCTCAGAAACTTCTTCGGAAAAATCTGCACTGAAAATGCTAATTGGCGCTCCTTCCCTTCTGAGCCCGGCTGGGTGCCCATACAGTGGGTTATGCCCACATATGGGGTACCATTCTACTCAGGAGAACCTGCGTTACAGATTTTGGCATGCAGCTTCTCCCCTGTCCCTAGTGAAATTGAGAAATTTCAAACTAAACGAACATATTATTGGAAAAATTCTAGTTTTTCAATTTTACTGTCTTATTTTGAATACTTTCCTCTAATACCTGTGGGGTCAAAATGGTCACCACACCCAAAGATGAATTCCTTGAGGGGTGTACTTTCCAAAATGGGGTGACTTTTGGGGGGTTTCTCGTCTGCGGACACTACAGGGGCGCTGCAAACGCTCCTGGCGCTCAGAAACTTCTTCAGAAAAATCTGCATTGAAAAAGCTAATTGGCGCTCCTTCCCTTCTGAGCCCGGCTGTGTGGCCATACAGTGGTTTACGCCCCCATATGGGGTACCGTTGTATTCAGGAGAACCTGCTTTACAAATTTTGGGGTACTTTTTTCTCTTGTTCCTCGTGAAATTGAGAAATTTCAAACTAAACGAACATATTATTGGAAAAATTTGTGTTTTTCATTTTTACTGTCTAATTCTGAATACTTTCCTCTAATACCTGTGGGGTCAAAGTGCTCATCCTACCCAAAGATGAATTCTTTGAGGGGTGTACTTTCGAAAATGGGGTGACTTTTGGGGGGGATTCTATTCTGCGGACACTACAGGGGCTCTGCAAACGCACCTGGCGCTCAGAAACTTCTTCAGCAAAATCTGCATTAAAAAAGCTAATTGGCGCTCCTTCCCTTCTGAGACCGGCTGTGTGCCCATACAGTGGTTTACGCCCACATCTGGGGTAATGTTGTATTCAGGAGAACCTGCGTTACAAATTTTGGCATGCTTTTTTTCTCGTGTTCCTTTTGAAAATGAGAAACTTTAATCTAAACGTTTATATTATTTGAAAATTTTAATTTTCGATTTTTTTACGGCCTAATTGTGAATACTTTCCTCAAGCCCCTGTAGGGTTAAAATGCTCATTATACCCCTAGATTAATTCTTTAAGGTGTCTAGTTTTCAAAATGGGGTCACTTATGGGGGTTTCCAGTATACAAGCCTTCTAAATCCATTTAAAAAAGAACTGGTCCCTAAAAAAAATCAGTTTTGGAAATTTTCACAAAATGTGATAATTTGCTAATAAATTTCTAAGCCCCATAACACCCTAAAAAAGTAAAATATGTTTCCAAAATTATGCCAGAATAAAGAGGACATATTGGTAATGTGATTTAGCAACTAATTTATGTGCTATGACTTGCTTTTTTAGAAGCAGAGAATTTCAGAAGTTCATAAAATGCAAAATTTTCTAATTTTTCATGATATTTTGATGTTTTTCACAAAAAATACACAAAGTAGTGACCAAATTTTGCTACTAATATAAAGTGCCATATGTGACGAAAAAACAATCTCAGAATCGCTAGCATACGTTACAGCATCACTGAGCTATGAGCGCATAAAGTGAGACAGGTCAGATTTTGAAAAATGAGCCTGGTCATTAAGGCCAAAGCAGGCTTTAGAGGCAAGGGGTTAAAGAGACTGTACCAAAGTTGCTCTTAAAGGGAGTGTATTCAGGGTTAAAAATTTCTCTTAAAGGGAAGTCACTGTTTAAAGAGCGCTCTTTTGAAGCACTATGTATTTCCCTGGAAATGCAAATCTATTTGCTCTTGTGACTGTCAATGTTATGAATGCAACTGTGCGTCAGTCCTCGGTGTGTAAGGTACGGCTGAGACTGTGCTTTGGCCATAACTTTCCATTTATTCAGTGTTTTCTTTGTCATTCTTTGTGCTCAGTCTGAACTCTTATTCCTTTTGTTCTGCTAATTGTTTTTCCTGCCCCACCCGTGTCTGTTCTGCTAAGTATCCTCTGGTCAAGTTATGGTTAACCTTGTTTTGTCTTGGGGATTGGCAGCTGGTCCCTCCAATTGCCTTCTGGACTGGGTTCCAGGTCTCCTATTTAAGGTCTCTGTTTCTGCCTGTACCTTGCCGGTTATTAAGTAATGCTGGGTTTACACGGAGCGATAATTCGCCTGATCGTACGATTAACGACTTCGAAGTAACGTTTTTTTTTTTTTTTAGAACGGTCAGCGTTTAGATGGAACGATATATCGTACAGAAAATTTGTTTTGTTAAGCCTCGCACATAGGTAAAATCAGTGAACGACTGTTTACACGGAACGATTGGCAAATTTTTTGCGAACAACGTTTTTTCGCTCGTCGTTCGATCGTTCGATGCGTTTACACGTACGATTATCGTTCGAATTCAATCGTTATCGTGAAAATTTACACGATAATCGTTCCGTGTAAACGCAGCTTTAGTCTCTCCCTGCTTGTGGATTCTGTTTCTTTGTATCTCCTGACTCCTGCTTTGTATCTTTGACATCCCTGCTTGCTGCCTGCCCCTGATCATATTGCCTGTTTTTTGACTACGCCTATTGGATCTTGATTTTGTACTTTTGCTGCCCAACTGTTGTGACCCGGATTGCTGACTATTCTTATTGTGTTTGTTCATCTTGTCTTTTGTTACACGTATCCAGGCCAGGGACCGCCGCCCAGTTGCTCGCTGCCATTTTAGGGCAGATAGTGGAAAGTAGGCAAAGACAGTGGGCGGCGCTGAGCTTATGGTACACTGTCTGTGTCTCTCCTGTTGTGACAGTCAAGTTGTTAAACAATTTGTGCCTACTAGAAATCCTGGGGGTATCCGAATACCGGGATCCATTATTTGTGTATTTATGGAACAGATGTAAATAGGCCTAAATACATAAAGCAAGTTTAATTTGTAAAGTAAAATATTAACAAGTTCAGCTGCCCATAACATAAGATAAATGTTCACACTTAGATACAACCTGTAAATTCTCAAATATCCATGATGAGATATGCAAAGTAGCTCTCACACCACCTTAACAAGGTAGAATTCCCTTCAGCGTTTCCGTCCAATTCAGAGTCTTAGAAAATGACTAGGGATCTATTTTAAGCCAAACAATCTCTCTGATAGGAAGGAATACACATCTGCAGACAGCTGTTTCGAGATATTGCCCCTCTTTTATAGAGAGTGAGGTGCTGGCTAGTTAGAGGCTGTTCCTGATGAAATTCTTTCAAAGCCGTTATTTACAATAATATTTATTTTGTTTAATACCATTGCTCTTGAAGCGGTTGACTTTCTGTGTAACTAACAACATAAAAAAATAAACTGTGTGCAAATGAAATAATGAATCCACAGGTCACTGAACTATGCAATGATTTCAAACTGATGTATTGACCAGTCATTCCCAAGGCAATATTTCTGAGGATTGTGTTCAGAAAATAGGAAAGAATGTCTGGGAACCGCGTCTCTGGTAACACTTAGACTGCTGAAAAGTGCTCAAATGTCATACATTAATACTGTTGATGCTTACTTGGCAGGGATACAAAAGAACAATTAGCTACATTCTGTCTATTACATATGCATGAGGCATTGCTTCATTTGCTTTTAACTTAATAGTTTTGTTTATGACAAAAAAAATCTCAAAACCATTGCTCAGTTTATGAGGCTAAGTTCTCACTACAAATAACTAACAACTGTTGTTTTAAATGAAAGATTGCATTGAAGTCTAGGGACAATGGCCGGAAATAAATGTCATGAACATTATTTCGATGGCCGTAGCCAAACAACATTACTTTGTGTGAAACAAAGGCCGTTCTTTTCATAAAAAGTACGGTGTGTGAACATACCCTTAAAGTGATTATGGAAACAGCGTGGAAGTATTTAAAGTCACACTGTCACCCCCAATAATCATTTTTCAATCTTTATAGGTGTGTGTAACCCGCCTATATCTCTCTGCATACCTGTAATTGTTTTTCTGTTTCATGAGGTGGCTTTGCCTGAAATTGTAACTTTGCCGAGTATCTTCTAGTGCCACTGGGCGGGGCTTGGTCCCTGAAGCGCCACATAGCCCCGCCCATTACAGCGCTGTTGACCCCGCCCCCTTGGGCACATCATATGTCCCGGCCGCCGCTCCCTGTTTTGAGGCCTCCTTGAGGTCGGTGACGTGCGTGTCCACATCCCCCACCGTCTTTCACATGCGGGAGCGTCATGTGGCGCGCAGGCGCAGAAGGTGACCGCTGCGCACAGCCCGCCGATTGCACCGGCCGCACTGTCCCTTGTTGTTTGGGACTCTCCGGAGGCCTCGCTGCGGCTGTGAAACCCTCCTCACAGCCAGCAGCGAGGCGCACTGCGGCGGCCCTTTTCGGCGCATGCGCAGTGCGCGGCAGACGCCGCAGTGCGCCTGCGCACTATGTCTGCGCCTCGCTGCTGGCTGTGAGGAGGGTTTCACAGCTGCAGCGAGGCCTCCGGAGAGTCCCAAACAACAAGGGACAGTGCGGCCGGTGTAATCGGCGGGCTTGGCAACCGCACGCACAGCCCGGCTGTGGGTGACCCGGCGGTCACCTTCTGCACCTGCACGCCACATGACGCTCCCGCACGCGGAAGACGGCGGGGGATGTGGACGCGCACGTCACCGACGTCAAGGAGGCCTCAAAACAGGGAGCGGCGGCCGGGACATATGACGTGTCCAAGGGGGCGGGGTCAACGGCGCTGTAATGGGCGGAGCTATGTGGCGCTTCAGGGACCAAGCCCCGCCCAGTGGCGCTAGAAGATACTCGGCAAAGTTACAATTTCAGGCAAAGCCACCTCATGAAACAGAAAAACAATTACAGGTATGCAGAGAGATATAGGCGGTTTACACACACCTATAAAGATTGAAAAATGATTATTGGGGGTGACAGTGTCACTTTAAAGGCTTCTGTCACTCATCTAACCCCTAGCAGCTGACCATAGGTTCCTCTATCAAAAACAGGTGGAGATTTGTAGTTCAAATGAATGGTGAACCATGTAATGCATGGATGATCTGTGTTCACTGGCATACAAGCTCACATTTATAAGTAATGGTGCGTTTACACGGAACGATTATCGTACAAATTTTCGAGCGCATTTGAGTGATAATCGGCTCGTGTAAACACAACAAACGATCAAGCGACAAAGATGAATCGTTCATCGTGTTCTTTCAAGTTCTCAAATCGTTGTTGGTCATTCACTGAAAATTCGCAGATCGCCTTGTCTAAACAGTCTTCCACCGATTCAATGTGTGATGTGTCAGATGGGCTTAAGGGCTTAATAATGATTTTTTCAAACTATATATCGTTCCGCCTAAACTCTGATCGTTATAAAAAACACTTTGAAATCATTAATCGATCGATTGGGGGAATTATCGCTCCGTGTAAACGCAGAATTACTCTCTTCTCTAGCAAATTCAGAAGCCCAAAGCTGCCTCTTTTACTATAACATCCATATGCCCTAATATGCAAACTGAACCTGAATGTGGAGATTACTTTATAATGCTATGTTTCATATCGGGCAAAGGTGGCCACCTTGTTTTATAGACGGTCTCTACTCTGATCATAATGATTATTAGTAGCCATCTATATAATGTTTCTGTAGTGGGAACGTAGCCTTAGACAGATTGTGGGCAAGCAAACATCAATATGGCTGTATTCACACATTGTTTTTTTAAGCAGTTGCAGTGATTTTATCTTTTTTGCTAGAATGTGTCTTTCTGATTGGTGGTGGTTGAACCTGTGGAACAAAAAAAAAAATCTCTGCACCACTACTCTACTACCACACTCCATTCTTCTGCAATCCCTGTTTGTGATAAGTAAATTAATCAGGTATCTTATTATAATGCTGTTATTTGACTAGACTAGTCAGTAAACTCCATTAGGCTACATTTAAAGATTCAATGAACAGTCCATAACTACACACAATGTGCAAAAAATTGAAGGGAAGGGATGTCAACTCATACATTTACTATAATGTCCATGGTGCAACTCCGTAACTCATATAGATCCAAAGTAGAAAAGGTATCCACAGCTTTTTAAAAATGTAGAAAATCTTTATTTGGCGTCAAACATCAAAAAATAACAAAAGACATACAGGTTACAGGTTGGCTTGGTTTTCAACCTGTATGTTTTTTTGTTATTTTTTGATGTTGGAAGCTAAATATTTTCTACATTTTTAAGAAGCTGTGGATACCTTTTCTACTTCGCAAAAAAATTTACCCCAGAGTCCTCCGCAATATTATTATTCATGCCATGCGGCTATGTCGCTACAGTACAACAAAGATTTGAACTGATTCAGAGCTCCCTGCATCATAGTGATACCAGGACCTCCAAAGTCCATTCCGTTCCACATTGTCCATAGTTACAGAAAATGTAGCCTAAGTAATCATGTCCCTGATTTCCATTGGTGGCAGTGTTAACTTGTAGACTATTGACCCAAAATACTATAAACAATATTTACTTTTCTACCAGTTTTAAATAATTTGAGTACCCAAACCATTGGAATACTGAACACTGAGACTATACTTACATGTTATAAGTTGCTTTTCCTTTAGATTAGCTAAGAGACCGCTTGATAGTTTAATTGTTTTTGCACTACACATATATGTATGAGAATGTTTATGCAATATATGATATTTTTTCTTTGTAGTGTGTCTAAATGGCAGATCGCAATACTGCTTTGGATGGTCTTCTTGGCTGTAAACTACATAAGGAGGTACAAATACTGGAGTGGGCTCAGGAAGACCCTGGTGTCCCAGGAAGACATTTGTAGTGACAGGGATGTGCTGTGCCATCATGCTGTGACAAGTAGCTCCTTTGAGTTGCGGTTTGGAAGAGGAGATGTAGTGACAACACGGGAAAAAGTGGATGGTGCTGTACTTAATGTAGCTGCTGGTGACGTGAAGTAGTGAAGCCAGACTATAATGTACATTCAGCTCCAGTATGTATATAGACTTTTAAAACTGGATGGAAGCAAAGATGAAAAACGGCAAACCTGTTTATTATTTATTATTCATAATAAGCACCTCCTTTAGTGAACAACATTGTACATGTTAGGTTTGGGGACAGAAGAACACAAGACAGGTGAGGCCCTTGTGCTGGCACCTGCCCCGCTTTCCCTGCCTACTTACAACAAACTGCCCTAGGCGACAGCGGGTTACTGGGCAACGGTCAGTGTAACACGTAACCCTTTTGAGTGTAACACAAAAATGCAGACAAGACAAACAAACACAATAGTATTGAGGTGAAGAAGCCAGGTCAGTAACAATTGGTCGGTGTGGTACAAAATCAGAAGTTAGGAGAACAGTCAGAAGTCAAGCCAGAAATCAGGGAAACCAGGGAATTCAATCAGGATACAAATGCTAGCTTAAGCCCCTATTCCACGGGTCGTTAAGAGGAGCAAACGATCGCTGATCGTCCAGGCAGCCCATAGGATACAGCAGCATCTGCTGCCGATGCTCCTATTCAACGGAGCGATGGCAGCAGATCGTTGCTGCATCAGTCGCTTGTTTTTCAACATGTTGAAAAACAAGCGACTGCAACGATCAGCCGACATGAACGATGTCGGCTTATCGTTGCACTCTATTCCACGGGACGATTATCGTCCGTAGCGGCCGATGTCGGCCGAATACGGACGATAATCCTTCCGTGGAATAGGGCCTTTAGTACTCTCACAAGGAAGCTTTATCACAGGCAAGGAGGACACATAGGGGAGTGTACTTATGGAGACTGGAGTCCCAGCCCCAGGTCGTGATTGGGGCTGAGACTCCAGTTCCAGACCACTTAAAGTTATTTTATTATTTAACCGGCAAAATGGAGAAAAAAAAAACGACAACCAAAAAGTCATACATATTTTGAAATGGAAGAAATAAAAACCCACATAACATCATCAGACGACAAATAAAAAAGTTATGGGTCTTGGAATGTGACAACACAATTTTTTAAATGTTTATATTGTGCCAAGGTAGTGAAAAAACAACATAAATTTGTGTGCTAATATATTTGTACTGATCCAGAGGGAGCCAGTTTTACTCTGTGTGAACTGGCCCTAAGGGAGAGGAATCCCTGAAGGCATCACACACCATCCTCTGCACTTAATTTCCCGATTTGGACTTTACCCCAGCCACAATTAACTATCATCCTGATGTGGGAAAAGGGGGTAGTTACTCCCCCAAATAAAAACCACTTTAACTCTATCTCCTCTGCCAAGGATCCCTTCTCCCTCCCCTTTTTTATGCCTGCAGCCGTGACAAAATACCCCCAAGGCTAAAAGAGGGTACTTCCTACTCCTCACCAGGCGGCAACTGCCACAGCTACATGTGGCACTGTTATATATACACTCCTCCCGCTCCCAACCCTATGTCACTCTACTCCTCCCCTTGCCATGGGCCTCTCCAATTAACCCTTTGGGTTGCTCTCCCAGGGCATATTTTACAGCTTGTAGCAGATCAGGAGTTCAGGAAAGCCTCTGTAACTCTCTTTACTATAGAATAAAAGCATTCTCTACATCCTGGAAGCACAGATATATGAGAAGCACCATTTGTCTCCTTATCCTAATTGCATCTAAGGGCCCTATTCCACCGGACGATTATCGTTCAGATTATCGTTAAATCGTTCGAATCTAAACGATAATCGTTCGTTTGAATAGCAGTTAACGACTAACGTCCTAACGAAAATTCGTTGATCATTTAATAAGACCTGGACCTATTTTTATTGTTGCTTGTTCGCAAATCGTTCGCATTGAATAAGAAGTCGTTCGGTCGTTCGCAGTAGTGACAAACGCAATAGCGACGACAAGACGACCGCAAGAACGATCATAAGTAACTATTATCTTTCCATGTAAATGGGCAAATGATTTCAGGTCTTTCGTAATAGCGGTCGCTTGGATTGTTTATCGTTAACAATTATGCGAACGATAATCGTCTGGTGGAATAGGACCCTAACAGTGTAAGCAGTCTGGTAGATGAAATACAGCTGACAGATTCCCTTAAACCAGTCACTATCATTTATATGGAAACCTCTGGCTAATGTAGCCTCTAACAGGTATTATACAGCAGCACTTACACATTTAAGCCATGTTTACATACAGTAAAATAAAACCAACATCTTGTTATAAAATAAAGAAAAAGTATCAAATTATCCGCTACATTAAAGTCTACGGAAAATGTCTGTGACACATTAACACATAAAAAAAAAAAAATTGCTGTCATGGATAGCTATGAGATAATAAAAATTACAGTATTACTGTATGTGAATCTGAAAGTGTCAGCAACCTAGAAATAAACGACATTATACATTGCACTACAAGTAGTATAATAGTGCAGTGGTTACCTTATCACTATGCACATTGCTGCGGTAGGAAATGATGTACAGTATACATGTCCCAATAGAGCAACCCTCGGACAGTCTAAATGTCAGAAATAGCATATCCAGGATTAGAAAAACAGCTGCTTTTTTTATTTTTATAAAAAGAGCCCCTCTTATGCTTTCTAGGAAGTATTGCATATTAGTTCCATTGAAATGAATGGCAATGGGCTGAAGTAGAACTTTTTGAAGAAAAGCAGTTACGTTTTTGTAATCTACATATATTGTTACTGTTATCCCCCTATCAGCCAGGATCAGCAACTCTGTACCTGCTGTGGTGCCGAAAGATTCAGTTTAAGGCAATGTGCACACACAGTATTTTTGCTCAGTATTCTCAACCAAAACCAGGAGTGGATTGAAAACACAGAAAGGCTAACACACTGATGAAATTGAGTGGATGACCATCCTTTAATGGCAAATAATTGCTGTCGTTTTAAAACAATGGCTGTTTTTTTCGAAATACCAGCCATTATTTGCCTTAAATGGTGGCCTTCCACTCAATTCCAACAGTATGTAAACATAGCCTGTGCTCTGTGTCCAAAATACTGTTGTTTTAAAGGGGTTATCCAGCACTACCAAAACATGGCCACTTTTGCTGCACTCTTGTCTCCAATTCAGGTCTGGTTTGCAATTAAGCTCCATTTACTTCAATGGAATTGGGTTTTAAACCCCACGCAATCTGGAGACAAGAGTTGGGCAAAAGTGGCCATGATTTTGTAGCTTTGAAAAACACATTTAAATGAAAATTGCATTGAAGGCTATGGACAACATCCAGAAATAATTGACCTGTTCATCATTTTGACGTCCGTAACCAAACAACAGCCGTTGTTCGATACATTGTGTGCAACAACAGCAATTGTTTGCTTTGACTTTAATGTAAATCACTGCATTATGAAAGAACAGCTGTTGTGTAAATTAAAAATAACGGCCGTTCTGTGGTCTGTGAACATAGCCCCAAGGGGTATTGCAGTAAAACATCTTTCACATTTTTTAAATAAAGTTACAGAACTTTATAGTATAACTTTCTTTTTTCCATTTTTTATGTTCCCATTTAAGCAGTGGGGGGCCACACGCAGGGCTTTGTTAAAAGCTTCTGCTGCCCTAGGTACTAAACCTGAAGGTGCCCCATTTTGGGGAGCGTGGGGGCAGGCCCGCTTCTGCCATGAGGCGGAATGAGTATTCCGCCTCAGGCGGCAGATTGTGCGCCCCTGCAGGGGGCGGCAAGATTTTCCCTGCCGCTGTCATCTTAGCTAAGTTTAACTTAGCTAAAAGGACAGCCTAAGCCACGGCCTTACCGCGCGCCGCTCACTCTCACCGGCGCCCCCTCGTCACCCGTGACCTGGCATCCTTCTTCCTGATTGGTTGGGTGCGTGCGCCACGGACGTCCGCCGCGGCGCTACGCGACTGAGGTCATGTCACCTGTCTCCAGGAAGCAGGAGTGCAGTTACGGTCTTCGTCTGAGGAGGAGCGGTTTCCCTGCGTCGTGATAAGTTCCTGGGGTGGGAAGCAGTGGCGGACTGTAGCTCTGTAGCTGAGCTGTTAGCAGAGCAACAGGGGCTTCCGGATGAGCCCCTGCTGCTCTGATAACTTTCTCCAGCCCTGCACATACTGCCAGCAGCACCTGACAGCATCTACTCCCCTGACCCGGCCTGATGGAAGCGTCTATGTAAGTCCGGCTCTCCACTATCTCCCTATGGCTGAGCTGAAAAGGAGTGGGGAGGGGGGTGTCACCATGGAACCAGGGCCGATAATTCCCAGTGCCTTAAATGATGCTCCTCCTTAAGAAATCCCCCCTCCCCCTCACGCTCTGACAGACCTCCTGCTGCCTGGGTTTGCAAGCAGATGTCGGGACGGTAAGGGAGGACGGGGGATGTCTTCAGATATAGTGCAGCTCCCTGCCTGCCATATACCTCCCCCTCACCTATATACCTGCTCCCTGCCTGCCATAAACCTCCCCCTCACCTATATACCTGCTCCCTGCCTGCCATATACCTCCCCCTATCCTATATACCTGCTCCCTGCCTGCCATATACCTCCCCCTATCCTATATACCTGCTCCCTGCCTACCATATACCTCCCCCTCACCTATATACGTGCTCCCTGCCATATACCTCCCCCTCACCTATATACCTGCTCCCTGCCTGCCATATACCTCCCCCTCACCTATATACCTGCTCCCTGCCATATACCTCCCCCTCACCTATATACCTGCTCCCTGCCTGCCATATACCTCCCCCTCACCTATATACCTGATCCCTGCCATATACCTCCCCCTCACCTATATACCTGCTCCCTGCCTGCCATATACCTCCCCCTATCCTATATACCTGCTCCCTGCCTGCCATATACCTCCCCCTCACCTATATACCTGATCCCTGGCATATACCTCCCCCTAACCTATATACCTGCTCTCCCTGCCTGCCATATACCTCCCCTAACCTATATACCTCCCCTCACCTATATACCTGCTCCCTACCTACAGAATACATCTCCTCACCTATATACTTGCTCCCTGCCTGCCATATACCTCCCCTAACCTATATGCATGCTCCCTGCCTACAGAATGCATCTCCTAACCTATATATCTGCTCCCTGCCTACAGACTTTATCCCCCTCACCTATATACCTGCTCCCTGCCTGCCATATACCTCCCCCTATCCTATATACCTTCTCCCTGCCTACCATATACCTCCCCCTCACCTATATACCTGCTCCCTGCCTGCCATATACCTCCCCCTCACCTATATACCTGCTCCCTGCCTGCCATATACCTCCCCCTCACCTATATACTTGCTCCCTGCCTGCCATATACCTCCCCCTCACCTATATACCTGCTCCCTGCCTGCCATATACCCCCCCCTCACCTATATACCTGCTCCCTGCCTACAGAATACATCTCCTAACCTATATACATGCTCCCTGCCTACAGACTTTATCCCCCTCACCTATATACCTGCTCCCTGACTGCCATATACCTCCCCCTATCCTATATACCTGCTACCTGCCTGCCATATACCTCCCCCTCACCTATATACCTGCTCCCTGCCTGCCATATACCTCCCCCTATCCTATATACCTGCTCCCTGCCTGCCATATACCTCCTCCTCACCTATATACCTGCTCCCTGCCATATACCTCCCCCTCACCTCTATACCTTCTCCCTGCCATATACCTCCCCCTCACCTATATGCAGTGTCCCAGAACATGCAGACAACTACTCCTATTATGCTCATTTTTATTGCTATGTCAATGCCTGTTCTGGTAACTCTTTGCACTGCAACTGCTGCTAGTATTCCTCTGGTATTCTCTGGTTATGTGTATTCTCATGCATATTCATATATATTCCTGTGTATTATTACATTGTACAGTGGTATGCAAGGCTGCTGATCACGTGACCGTGCCAGTGCCCTGTAACCATGGTTCCTCCAATGGCCGACTAGCTCTGGCCAGGGGCAACCATGTGACCTCCCACTTCCTCCTAACGAGTGAGTCTTCCCCCTGCGTCCAAGCAAGGAGGGTGTGTGTCGTCTCTCTCCTACCTCAGAGGAGTTGGACATGTCGCAGGTCCCACTTCACCACTAGAAGTGTGGATCAGGTGCTCTGCTGTATTCAAGTCTTCGGCTGTATCTGCCTGCTCAAGCGTCCGGAGTCCCTTCTCTCATCTGGGTTTCATTCCGTCATTTCTCATCCTCGTTTCAAGTATTCACAGCAAGTATTATTCTCAAGCTAATCCACCCAGCAACGCTACTTTCTCTCATACTCCTACTCCCATCATCCAGCACGTGTTCTCCCAGCCTATGCAGCATCACTCCTGCCTTGTTTGTCAAAGCCTGCTATATACCCGGTTGCAACTGGACAGAACTGTTGCTACTAGTTACCTCATCTATAATAAAACCGCTGTTACTGAACCCCGGCATTGGTGTCCACTAACTGGTGCCCTGACTAGGTGCAGCGAGGAATCGCATGGCCATCATCACCCGCAGATCCCACAGACCGGCCCTACAGCTGTGCCGCCCTCAGGCCTATACCGTGACAAGTATACACCCTGCAGCTGCCCCGGCTATTGCCCGCTCATAACAACAGCACTGCGGAAGTGGCCCCCAGGGGCCAGGGCATCACATTTGGCGTCACGAACAGGATTACGATCGCATTGTGTGCCCCCAAGAGTGTGCCGCAACCCCAAAGAGACTGTGCCCGATTATTAGGGGTGTAATGGAAGTGCTCAGGGCCCTAGACTGTATACAAGATGGCCGCTTTCTTCTTCAATTTCTAACTGCGCCATACCCCAGACAGGAGGTGGTTAACCGCCATGCTGCCAAAGCGCGGGAATCGCCCGGCGCCATAGACTTTACATTGACTGCTCCTGATTGGCTGCCTGGGCCAAATGACGTCACTGTTGCCGGGCAGACTCTGGAACCTGATCCTCCAGCCCTCTGCTCCTCCCCTTCCGGCGAGTGGGCAGCAAGATGGCGTTCTGCAAAGAGTGCGCACTTGCCGCAGCTGTTCCTGTGCCACCGGAACTACCGGTATCCCTGCCTGCGCTCAATCCAGCGTGCCTGCTGGCTCCGTTTCCATCCGACAGCGACTCCAGCTGGGGTGCTGCCCCGTCGGACGACGGAAGTCTTAGCCGGGCCTCCATCCTGGCCTCTGCTGATCAGAATGAGGGGCCCACAACTGAGACCAGCATTTCTCCGGGACCCGGTCACTCCAGCACCGCTGACTTCGCTTCTTCTACCGGAGGGTTCTCATCACCGGACAGCAAGCAGATTGTAAGTGGACCGACTCCGTTGTCCTGAGGCCCCGGCCCTAAAGGGGAAACCTCTGTCAAGGCCTCCATCTCCTCAGGGCTGTAGCGGCCTCCAGGGCGTGATTCGCCGCCCCTGCCGCAATGGATGCTCGGGCGTGGGCCTAAGATTATGCAGCTGATCGAGGACATTCAGCAGGCCCTCGCTGCCCTGTCGCCTGCCACCGCTATGCCTAGTGCTGCTCCTGCAGCTTCCACTACAGCGGGCCCGTCCACTACAGCAACCAGCACTGCTGCTCCGACTGCTGTGGCTAAAGCCGCTGTCTCCTCCACTACAGTCACCTATCACCACGGTGACCCCTAGCATTGTGGTCACTACTGGCCCCAGCGATGCTCCTGCTCCAGGCCCTCCACGCTTCTATTATCCGTGGGAGAAGAAGAAGCAGAAGAAAGAGAAGGAGCCTAATGAGGTTCTTATTGCTTAAACTTTTTTTTGTTGTTGTTTGACTGTTGCTGTTCTAGTTCTTGCTATGCAACGTTTAAGGTTCGTGCCTGGTCCTCCTGAGCAAGTTTCCTTTACTAACCAGCCATGAGCTGATGGACACTCACCATATCCAAACTGTTCTATAGTGCCTGTCCCAGAGCCTTTTGCATGGACGATAGTTTTTATTGCCTCAAAGAGACTCTCCCTAACAGAGACACTTAATCCATTCCATCCTAATGCACTTTCCTGTGATTGTGTGTTCCACACAGGGTATTATTGCACTTGTTCATTGTTGCACTTATTTCTAGTGTTGCACTTATTCTGCTATCGTATTTCAAAGTTGTCAAAGTCATTTGTATTTCCTCCTCTGAGTAAGCAAAGGGATTATTTGGATAGCCTCAGAGTAGAGTGCCTTTTTTGTAAAACAGTATAATTTTCTAGTGTCAGAGTCAGATAGCTCCTCCTCCTGAGTAAGGGAAGTTAGTCTATATATGCCTCAGAGAAAGTCTAGTTTATACAGGAGTGTATTTTCTCATCCAGTCTCATATTTTCCTTATTGTCTATATTGTATCTATAGCTGGAAAGATTTAGTTGAGCCAGTTTGTATTCAGGTTTCTCTCAGGTTTCCTTCAGATTCACTTGGGCCAGTTCTTATCAAAGACCTCATTGTATATGTCGTCCTTTGTACTTCCCTTCCTTGTGTCTCTAGTGTTGGTCGCCCTGTTTTGTCTCCACACATTAGTTGTGTGGTATGCAAGGCTGCTGATCACGTGACCGTGCCAGTGCCCTGTAACCATGGTTCCTCCAATGGCCGACTAGCTCTGGCCAGGGGCAACCATGTGACCTCCCACTTCCTCCTAACGAGTGAGTTTTCCCCCTGCGTCCAAGCAAGGAGGGTGTGTGTCGTCTCTCTCCTACCTCAGAGGAGTTGGACATGTCGCAGGTCCCACTTCACCACTAGAAGTGTGGATCAGGTGCTCTGCTGTATTCAAGTTTTCGGCTGTATCTGCCTGCTCAAGCGTCCGGAGTCCCTTCTCTCATCTGGGTTTCATTCCGTCATTTCTCATCCTCGTTTCAAGTATTCACAGCAAGTATTATTTTCAAGCTAATCCACCCAGCAACGCTACTTTCTCCTGTGATTCGGGAGGCTGAGGCCCCGGGCTGCTGCTGTTGAGTGGAGATGGGGATTGAAGTCCTCCCTCCCCTCACTTAGAATAGAGATGCTGGAGGCACTAGTATTGCCAGAACACAAGCGACCGCCGAGTCTCTGTAAAAACGCCGCCCCTCCAGCAGTGATTCGCTGTGAGGCGGTGGCGCGGCGAGGACCTGCAAGCAGAGTGGCAGCGTGAATACAGTAAGAATTGGAATATGAGACCCCACTTGGCTTCTGGTGACATTGTCAGTATGATCCCCATTGGGGGGGGTGACTCTGATTGTACGTCTCTGGTGCGGAATCTTGACTCTTCATAGAAAGGAAATGGCCAGCAGAAGTACAACTAAGAAAACAGTGACCACTTGCTCCCTAAGGGTATTGTTAAAGGTCAGATGTTGGACAAGAACCTTAAGTCCCCGGCTCACTCAGTTGCCGTTGAGGGCGCAATGTCCCCCTCACTCAGTAAACGAAGGGCAGGAAATCCTGGCTCTAGCTTCTCGGTGTTGATGGAGGAGGGGGCAGCACAATCTAATGTCTTGCAGGCCATACTCAAAGAGGTGCAAAACTGTACTAAATCTATAACAGACCTTACCTGCCAAGTTGGGATTGTGTCATCAGAGGTTATGATTATGAGGGATGATCTAAACAAAATACGGGGAAGACTCACTGATGTCGAAAAGCTGGTACTGTAAGATATACAGTGATGAAAAAAGTGATGACGTGCAAATATTATGTATTACGGGGATAAAGTATGGTTCTATGTATTTGGAATTAATGTTGGACATTTGTAAGAACAGTCAGCAATATAGAGTCTGAATTCGATTCCTATAAACAGTTTAACCAGGGGTGATTGTTAATTCGACATTGTTAATCAGGAGACCAGAGGAATGTTTATGTTTAGTTACATTACAAAGGCTCCTGAAGATAGGATTCAGGTGCCTGAAGAAGTCACAGTCACAGTGTCTGCTGGTGCTATCTCTCACAATGCGCAAACGAAGAAGTTTACTCGTTATGTTAAGTACAGGATAAGATGACATCGTCATTCTTTTGCGTATTGGGAGAGAGAGCACAAAGAGATCAGAGAACTTGCTTTGATCGAGGACAGAGACTCGGCGTCTCCAGCACCCATGGGAAAATTCATAAGTGGGAGTCTAAAATCACTATAAAATACCCAGGGTTTGGACACCTTGGGAGGACACCTTGAAGGGCACCCTGGGAGGTAGCTTGGAGGTCTCTGAGAGGGAGAGGTTTCTGAGCTTGGTGTCACTTAGCACGCCGGGTGCTGAGATCTCTGGGAGATATTGCTGGCAAGTCCAAACGCTTGGAAGGAGTGACCTGGGCCTGGAGGACTGGAGTTCAGACTTGGTAGATATATTGCTGGCTGTTTATTATATTTTTGTATTCTTGTTATGGTAGCTGGTGGCAGTAACTGTGTTTGTTGATTATTGTTGATTTAGGGTT